>NC_056739.1:561191071-561208682 GCF_019279795.1 Protopterus annectens | reverse complement strand
AGTGGGACCACAGTTGCGTACGCCACCCTTGGGCACGTATCCTGTGGTAAGGCTGAGATTAAACAGCTGCCTTATGTGCGGTTTAATTCCTCATTTAGCTCTGTAGCACACAGCCGGGGACACCATCCGGTCCCATTGATGCTGTGTTTTAGCTTTAGAGAGAGCAGCTTTCACCTGCGCATTTGAGATGTCCGGGAGGCTACACTCGGCTGGGATAGTTATCTCTCCTTTAGGGGAGAGGGGAGAGTTTGCACTGAACCTGTCTGCCAGTATGTTGGCAATGTCTGTGGGTTCAGTGATTTTTGTATCATTTTGACTAATTCTGAGCATATCTGTGAGTTTCACCCAGGTTCCTAACATAGCTGAAAAAGGCCTTATGATTGTCCTTTGAATCCATGGCAATTTTTCTCCTCAAAATTGGCCTTAGTTGATTTTATGAGTGCTCGTATTTTTTACTAATAATGATCAGGGGTGACTTTTTATGGATTTTGTTCTATCATGTAATAGCTTTCTCCTCTTATTGTAAAGTTTGTTAATGGCTGGGGTCCACCAGACTGGACGTTTGCCCTTTGTGGAAAGAGTCTTGGTTTTATTTGGGATTGCCTGATCCATGCAGTCCTGGAGGTGTTCATAGAAGGCATTTGTAAGGGCTTCCGCAGCTTGGGTTGTGGTTTCCTCTGACTCAGGGGCCTTGAAGGATACCACACCAGTCTTGAGTAGTGTGAAGTTTGCTTTAGAGAAGTTCTTCACTATGGTCTTTTTTGTTTGGGGTGGTTGCGGGATGTGGATTTCCAGTGAGATTAGTTTATGATCAGATCTCACCAATGAGGGATATACTCGTGTGGAGCATTTTGTCCCCATGTTTGTGACAATGAGATCTAGTATATTTTCTCCTCTCGTGGGAACAGTGACTAGCTGTTCCATGGCATTTGAATTTATGAACTCTAGGAACCGTTGGGCTAGAAAGTTAGGGCTTGAGTAATGTTCCCAGTCTATATTCGGTAGTTGAAGTCACCCAATATGATGGTGTTTGAAATACATTTATACCTCCAGTGTCTTCAGGAAGGCTGTGGGTTCCTGAGTTTGAGAGGGTGGCCTGTAGCATGCTACAATTTGTAGAGCAGTTTTGCCTATTGTTAGTTGCACCTGGATGGTTTCAAGCTTCATTGTTGCCACCAACCTGGAGGTGTGAGTATCCTTTATGAATATGGATACACCCTCCTTTTGTGGAGTGGTCCGGGTTTTGGGGCGGAACGCATGATATGAGGTAAAACCTAATAGTGCCGGGGTGCTCTCAGGAGCCTTGAACCAGGTTTCAGTTACAGCACAGACATCGATGTTCTCCATACTGGAGAAGGCCTCGAGTGCGTGCATTTTGAGATTTAGACTTCTGGCATTGAGCAGCATTACCCTCAATTTCTTCCCATTTTTGTTTTCTAGGGTGGTAGGTTTAGAATTTGAGCCTTGCCTAAAAAGGCACTATGGGGTGGCAAGAGCCTTAGCCAATATCCGGAATCCCAGGGTGACAGGTGCAAGCCGCCCTCAGCAGCGTGGCTTGTCAAGCATGTCATCCCAGGCAGACAGACACTGATCCCCTTTGAATGACACCAGACATTAAGCCAATTGTTAAAGCTGATCATCTTGTCTCTATATTGTGGCATCATTCTTGGTGAAGGAAGGATACTGCTCAGGGTTAGGGTCATACCTGCCTGGGCTACATAATCAGAGAGCTCCTCTATGTCTCTTTTCATGCAGTCCAGGGAGGTACGCCTCAGTCGCTCACACCAGCATGGACAATGACTGTGTCATATTTGTACTTGCTGTGGAGTGACCAGTGCTTGTGTTATGTGGCGGATTCTAGCGCCCGATAGGCAGCTTACTGTGACCCTCTCCTTGTTCAGCCTGGTGAGTGGGATGTCAGTGTGTCTGACTATGGAGTCACCTATGACAAGTATGTTTGGTGTTGTATTTGGCCTTAAGGGCTGTGACTGCTTTGCACACTGCTTTGTGGTTTATGTGTTGCTTGTGGGGTGTCTTGAGGTAGCAGTTGTTTGGGTGTCTGCTTTGGAGGCCTCTGCTGTTTAGGTAAATTTTACTCAGAGCCTCGAGTATGTCTTTGTGTGTTTATGTGTTTGATTCAGTGGAGTGGTAGCATTATGTGAGGCTGGTTTTGTGGTGTGTGTAGTTGCCTTCTCCTCCTGTCTGGTCTTGCCAGTCCTGAGTTGAGAGAGCTCAGCCTCCAGTTTAGCTAAATAGCTGCATCTCTCAAGTATTTGTGTTATGTGGGAGGAGGAGAGGGTTGTCTGTGTACATGAGGCAGTTATAACATTGCCTCAAGATTCCCAGATTCACCAGCTGGACCGGAGAGGAGATTGACAACTGACCTTTGGACATGCTAGAATAATATTGGGAAATCCTTAATGGAAAACAAGGGCCAGTGGGGAGTGAGGGTGTAGTGCTTTTAATTTTTAGTGCTGACTTATATAATTGCTTTAGTGAGCAAGTGCCAGGTAACTTGAGTGCAATGTGATACAAGTAACTAAATGCAAAAACGACAAACAGTAACTTTCTTTCAAGTGAAACAAGGAAATAAGTACACCCACAAACATGTCTTTAAGGCCCATTCTGTGGATCTAGAAACCATTTCACAGGGCCCCAAGGGAGTGGCTACTTCCACAGCCAAGAATCCACTGCCAGCGGATAGGAAGCTAGGTCCCTGGAGAGATGGGGTAAAAGTTTATACCTCTACCACCCTGGCTATGAGGTCACTTAATTGCCTTTTCACATGTTTCAATACCAGGATTTTTACTGGATGATTTACAGAAAAAAACTAGCCTCTCCTGAGCCTATTGATAGAAAGGCATTACAGGATCTAGTACATAACTCTTAGCAGGTTAGCAATCATTTTCTTCAGTGTGGTTATGATGCATTGGAAGCTTCATGTAGGGCAGCTATGACTGGGGCTGTTATACGTAGACATGCTTGGTTAAAGGAACAGCCACTGCCAGACCGTGTTAAAGTAAAGTTACTTGCTGCACCTCTGGAAAAACAGAAGCTTTTTGGTGCCAATGCACAGGATGTGTTGAAATCTATTGAGGAAAAAGCTAAATCCGTACAGACAGTCAAAGATTTCCTCCAGGTTCAGCCACCAAGATTCAGCAGGAATTGGCCTTCAAAAAATTGGTCCTTTCCGGACACTGATAAATTTCAAAGGGGAAAAAACAGGCGTGCCTGAGGTAGAGGGCAATACCGAGGCTCCTACAGGGGCCGCCAATGGCAACCACCAAATCAAAGAAGTGGCACAGGCAGTCCAGCTGCACCACAAGGACAAACACAATGACTTGACTTTCATGCCGCCCACAAAGGCTCAAAGAGAAGCACCTTTGGGCGGAAAATTATCCTTATTCTCAGAAAACTGGCATATCTTAACCAAGGACAACTGGATTCTGGATTTAATAGACAAAGGCTACAGATTCCACTTCCATACTTTACCAATAAGACAAGGCATGCCAAACCTGCCACTTCATCAAAGGGCAGAGGCACTCATTCAAGTTTCAAAGCTGTTAAATATAAAAGCAATAGAAAAGGTTCCTCCACAGGAACAAGGCCAGGGATTTTATTCAAGACTGTTCCTTGTTCCAAGAAAGGAAAACAAATGGAGACCTATACTGGACTTGTCTACTCTAAATACTTATCTCATTGTGCCAAAATTCAAAATGCTGACGTTGCAGCAACTCCTTCCCATGCTGGGCAAGGGGTCCTGGCTGGTCACTCTGGACCTCAAGGAGGCGTACCTGCATGTCCCAGTCAAAGCTGCAGAAGATACCTCAGATTTCTTGCAGGGACAGAGCATTATCAATTCTCAGCATTGCCGTTTGGCTTATCTACTGCACCCAGAGTGTTCACGAAATGCCTGGCATCAGTAGTGGCACACTGCACACTCCAGGGGATTCAAATATACCCTTACCTGGACGACTGCCTCATACAAGCAGACAACAAACAAACCCTGATAGCCAACTTGGATTATGTCATACAATTACTACAGGCCTTGGGATACACAGTCAACATTCAGAAATAAAGACTTCTGCCATCCCAACAGATTATTTTCCTAGGAGCCAAACTGGACACAAACACTCAGATGGCTTATCTCACAGAGGAAAAACAACAGCAGTTACCAGAGTACTTCAAAGGCCTAGCAAAGCTCTCCCAGCTGACTGCAAGAAAAATCCTGCAGGCCCTGGGGTTCATGGCATCTTGCATTCTTCTGATACCTTTGGCAAGACTTCATATGAGAAAGCTGCAATGGTATTTAAAAAGCTTATGGTCCCAATACAGCCAAAGCCTCGAGGACGTAATCCCACTCATTCCATGTCTGCAAAGAGAATTTTTGTGGTGGGCTCAAGCAAGTCAGTTAAACAAGGGCATGTCTTTCAACAAACCTCAAGCAGGTCAAACGATTACAACAGACGCCTCATACCATGGATGGGGGTCGCACATGGAGGGCAGATGCATTCAAGGTCAATGGACACCAAGGGAAAGGCATCTGCACATAAACCAAAAAGAGATGTTGGCAGTGATACATGCAATCGAGACTTTCGAAAAATCACTTCAACAAGGACATTTGCTAATAAGGACAGACAACACCACGGTTATGTGGTATATAAACAAGCAGGGAGGCACTCATTCTTATCCCCTCTGCAGACTAACAATGATTCTCTGGGAAAAATCCCTATGTTTGAACATACATCTACAATCCCAGTTTGTACCAGGCAAGGACAATGTACTGGCGGACAAGCTGAGCAGAAATTTCTTGGATCCACACGAATGGATGCTGCATCCTCACATTTTCTCACAAATAACAAAGACATGGGGAAGACCAGACATAGATCTCTTTGCTTCTCACATGAATCATCAGCTGGAAAAGTTCTGTACAAGGACCCACCATCCTCTAGCCTGGAAAATGGATGCTCTCTCCTTCAGCTGGAAGTCCCTAGCAATTTATGCATTCCCTCCTCTACCACTGCTGACCAAGGTGATACTGAAGATCAAAGCAGAACAACCAACAGGCATTCTGATAGCTCCAGACTGGCCAAGACAGCACTGGTACCCACTGCTGTTGAGCATAACTCGGTCCAAACCGTGGCCTCTGCCCCTATGGCCTCTGCTCCTAACACAACACAATTACAGGACGGTTCATCAAAACCTGAAAACATTGCATCTGACAGCCTGGAGGTTACCATAACTCCTTCCGATATCTCCCTTTCCAAAAAAGTTCAAGAGATCTTACTGGAAGCACGCAGACCTTCCACCAGAAAAACATATTCAGCCAAGTGGAAGAGATTCATCATCTGGAATGCTAACAGGGGTCAGGATACAACTGTAGTGAGTATACCTCAGATACTGGAATACTTGGCAGAAATGTTTCATATTGGTCTATCATATTCTTCCATAAAGATTCATGCCTCAGCAATCTCAGCAAAATACAATTGTGATCCACCTGTGTTTTCACATCCTTTGCTAAGACAGTTCCTAAGGGGGATAAAGAATATCAAACCTCCCAGGAAACAGCCAGTACCTGCATGGGACCTCAACTTCGTCCTGGAAAAATTAACTCTACCTCCTTTTGAACCAGCAACAACTTCAGAAATGCAATTTCTCTCATGGAAAATGGTGTTCCTATTGGCAATCACATCAGCAAGAAGAGTCTCGTAGATACAGGCACTCATGGCAGTACCTCCTTTTCTCATTTTTCATCAGGATAGAGTCTCTAAGAACCAATCCTTCTTTCATGCCAAAAGTAATTTCAAGGGTGTCTTTAAATCAAGCCATTCACCTGCCTACTTTCTTCCCCAATCCTCAAAACAGGAGGGAAGCACTGCTGCATACTTTGGACATACACAGGCAACTACGCTACTACTTGGACAGAACTAAGGCCACCAGAAAGTCTGACCAACTGTTTGTAGCCTATGCTGCTGGAGTACAAGGAAAGGCAATCTCCAAACAAACAATTTCCAAATGGATTGGACATTGCATCAGATTTTCCTACTCTTTTCATGGAAAAAGTGTGCCAGCCAATATTAGGCCACACTCCACCAGAGCTATAGCCACATCCACAGCTTTCCTAAGAGGTGTGGCTACAAAAGACATTCTAGAGGCTGCTACATGGAGCTCCGTGCATACATTTTCCAAGCACTACAACCTGCCTTTATACTCCAGATCCCGAGCAGGCTTTGCCTTGGCAGTCCTGCAGGGCATTTTAACTACACCATCACTTTCTTAGTTCCAACCACCCCCAGCTTTGCTATGGTATTCAACCCATATGTTATGACTGCAGTTGCATTCTTGAAGGACATAGTACAGTTTTGTACCTACCATAAATGTAGATGTCCGATAGATATGCAACTGCAGTCAGATTCTCCCACCCTCCTACCCCTCTGCATCCTTCTTTATGGGTCCACTACCCCTATTCCTTTTAGCTGGGGGTATCTCTATGGTGTATCTGTTTATTACTGTTGTGTATGTCTGGAATTCTTTATCCATTCACCAAATTTAGCCTTCCTAGGAGGGCACCTGGCATCTGGGGCAAGAAACACTGAAGAAGATGGCGTCGGCCGATGCCTTTATACTCCAGCCGTTCTGACGTCGGAGAGGAGGTGACACCAGCCGACGCCGGACCCAGACTTTGGAATTCGGCCGACCGAGGGCTGCCTGAGGCAGGACAACCCATATGTTATGACTGCAGTTGCATATCTATCGGACATCTACATTTATGGTAGGTATAAAACTGTACTTTAGTCTCCATCTAACAGACCAGAAGGGGTGGATCATCTTGCTCTTTTTGTTTTACTTAAAAGGTAATGAAGAAATGATCCATCATGATACTCTCAGTCACAGTTAGTGCCAGGAAAGGATGGTGATGCCTAAGAGCGATCCACAACAGTACTCCATGTATATTTAAATCACAGTTAGATCCAGAGCATTTCTCTTTTTGCCTGATGCATATCTGTTTTGGTAGCTCTTTCCTGCCACTTAGAAGAAAGGGCACTGTTGTTTCTTATTTATTTATTTTACATTTGTTTACTGGGAAACAAAATGTCCTTTTTCAGTGGAGGCCCGGCGAGAAAAGCTCCGCATTTATAAATAACAGCTGGATACATATACAAAGTACAGATACCAATATTGATTCAATCTCAGATACAAGCACAAAATGAAAAAAATACATGTTGTACATTTCACTAATAGAATCATATATTCTAGGTAGATATACAAAGAATAGCAGCACTGTGATTGAAGGTAGAAAAATAAGGAAGAAATTCAAGCAAGTTAAGTATACATATGCTTAGAAGGGTATACTATTCAAATTCAAAAATAACAGGTTGTGTTCTTTTTGCTGCCTTAAGACATCTATTTCCTCCCTGTGGTCTCGTGGGTTTCCTCCGGGTGTTCTGGTTTCCTCCCACATCCCAAAGACATGCTGTAGGTGGATTGGACACTCTTAATTGGTCCTAGGTGTGAGTGCATGCATGTGTGTGCCTTCTGTGGAAGGTTGGGCACCGGGCTGGCAACTCGACACAGTACAACTCCACTGCCAATCATGAGCAGACAGGTGATCCGCTGTGGCGACGCCTAATCGGGAAAAGTCGGAAGAAGAAGAAGAAGATATCTGTTTCCTAACCAGGGTTTGTGCAAGAGCAGATCCAGGATTCAGACAGGTGTGATTTGAGAAGTGTTTTTAAAGTTTGAAGTGGTGCTAGTTGTTCTGATATGTAATGGCAGGGAATTCCAAGGTTTGGCTATGCAGTTTGAATAAAAGGAAACTCCAGCTGCATTGTTAGTTTTGGATATATTTAAGAAGGATTTGTCAGTTGAACACAATACGCTGTTATTGGAGTAGTGTATTAGTAGATTTTGAAGTACAGGCATTTTTTCTGGCTGATTTAGTATTCAATGGTTGAAGATGAGTTGATTATAAGCAAGTAGATTTGGTAGTTTGAGCGAAGGTAGTTGTTTTAAAGCCAAACAATGATGGGATCTGAAATTTGATTCTATAGCAAACTTTATGATTTTATTATAACAAGTTTTGAGTTTTGCTTGGTCAGATTTCTTAATATTTTTGAGAGTTTGTGAGGCATATAGTAGCGTAGAGCTAAGATGAGTTCTTGCTGTAGTGGCTTTGAAGATTTGTTTAGAAAGTGTCAATTTCTCTACAGGGTTCATAGTTTTTTGTGAACTTTGTTATTGTCTGTGATATGTGTATGGCGAATTTCATATTATGGTCAATGATCACTCCAAGTAATTTTGTTTGGGAAACCAGAGAAATAATTGCATGGTTTAATGATGCTATATTGAATGGTGGGTGAGGGTCTGCAGTGTCTCTAGTTGGATAGAAGAGCGTGGGTTTTGTTTTGTTAGGGTTAAGTTAAGTATAAGTTGTGCTTTGTTTAGCCAAGATTCCACTGCATTAAGTGACTTCTGGATGATTTTTTTTGAGTTTTTGTAGTGTTGGGCAACACAAATCAGGGTGGAATCCTCTGCATATTGCACTATGGAGGCAAGTGGGGTGGCAGTATGAAGATTGTTAGTAAAGATAATAAAAAAGAGAGGACCCAGAATGGATCCCTGTGGTACTCCCAAGGTTACAGGCAGTAGTGAAGAGAGATTTTGTTGTCATTTTACAGCTTGCTGGTGACCAGGTAGATATTGCTGGAACCAAGTAAGTACAGAATGACTACGTTTAAGTGCCAAGAGTGTAGTTAAGAGTTTAGAATGAGTGTATTAAAACCTTTGGACAAATCAAGAAAGATGGAGGAAACTGAATTGTCTTTATTGCGGTGGTGGTTAATAATGTTAGTAAAGTTAACAAGGGCAGTGGTTAGTACTATGATTCAAACAGAAACCATGCTGAATGTTAGACAATTGTTGGTTATTAGATAGTTTAAGATTTGTGAATGGATGCACCTCTCAAGTATTTTAGATAATGGTGATAGCATCAATAGTGGCTGGTAATTTGATAATTCTGTTGAGATGTTCTTCTGTTTCACTGTTTCAATCATTACATTTGGGTAATCTGCTGGCAGGTTGCCCTCAGTCAGACTGATTAACAAAGTCTTGGGTCCTGCGTCGGTTGCTGTCCCTTCTTCCATGACGTCAGGTCGTCAGGGGTATAAAACATGCAGCTGATGCCATTACATCAGTCTTTCTTGCTGCACAGTGCCCAAAGCAGAAGCAGTTCACAAGTGCCAGTCAGCCGACTCCTGAAATTTTCGTTTTCGTGTTTCAGAACCGAAGTCTTCAACTAAAAGCTAAGTACCCCATTGGGGAAACTTTTTCTTGCTCCTTACCGATGTCAGTAAAAGTTAATAATTGCATTACTTGTGGGACGCAAATACCTCATAAGGATTTTCATTTGTACTGTATTCCTTGCCTAGGTCTTGACCACAACGTACCTTGCTGTCAGTTTTGTGCTAAATTTAATCAACGCACTATTAAACGTCGATATATTTTTGTTTTTAAATATTTTGGATTTAGATTTAATTATCCAGAAATGACATCAGTTAGCAACCCGACTACCAGAATACCTAAAAAACGCAAAGAAAAAGTCAGAGACAGACCGTCGAGGTCCAAAACCGATGACGATGCTTCTCCTAAGCCAGTCGCCAGTTCGCCGGTACTCAGTGAGCTGCTTTCGCAGCCCCTGATGCCCACTACTTCTGATGCGCAGGCCTCTACTGAGACCCATTCAGAGTCTGGTATGCCGTGAGATGCTTCAGTTATGGAACCCGCGGATGTCTCTACCTTAGATTGGTCCAGAGTCACTGTGCAGGCGCTGGTTTCTGAGGGTGTTTTCAGGCCTACAGATTTATATATTAGATCGACGCCATCTTCAAAACTAAGGCCAAAATCTAAATCTATGTCTAAAAAACCGACGCCTGGGCCACATGTGCAGGCCCCTATGCCTAAAAAACAAATGATCAAAATGGCTGAAGATTTAATTACTCTGATCAGGGGTAATCAACCCCCTCCTTCTAAGAGGCCTAGGCAAGGCATTGATTATGAATCTTCTGAACAGGATTCTATTTCTTCTGACTCTTCTAATGAACAGGATTTGTCTATTCCTACTTTTGAAGACTCCATTCCTTCTGCTTCTCTCCCTGAGGATTTTTCTTTTGGGAAACTTTACATACCTTAAGGGAACACTTCCACTGGGAAAATCAGGATTTCTCTGAATCTAAAAAGAGACTTAGGGATTTTCTTCCTCTTCCTCAGCATAGGCCTTTGGCTATACCTCCTGTTCAAGACATTGTTGATGATGTTTTTTCAGAATTTAGTAAGACTCCTGATTCTCTGCCTCTGGCTCCTAGTAAGCCAGACAGATATTACAGGGTTTCTAATTCCCACAAATTCCTTTTCAAACATCCTATTGCTGATCCTGAAACCATTTCTCAGGGTCACAAGGGCATTAAGGCCTCTACTGCTAAAAATCCTACCCTTTCTGACAGATTCCAGGGCGCTGGATAGATTGGGTAAGAAGGTTTACACTTCTGCAGCCTTGGCAATCAGGGCTTTAAACTGTCAATTTCATATGCTTAAATATCAACAGCATATTGTGGGACTACTTAAACAGAAAATTATGTTAATTTCTGACTGTGTGGAAAATAAAGATTTACAGGATTTATTACATTCAGCTGAACAAGTTGGAAAACATACTTTGCAATGTGGTTTTAATTCCTTGGAGGCCTCTTGCAGGGCTGCTGTAACTGGATATGTGCTAAGAAGGCATGCTTGGCTCAAAGAGCAAACTCTGCCTGATCACGTTAAAGCAAAATTGTTGGATGCTCCTTTACAACAGGACCGTCTCTTTGGTAATAAGGCTGAAGTGTTAAAAAAGATGGAAGATAAAGCTAAATCTATGCAAACTGTGAAAGATTTCTTACAAGTGCAACCTCCAAGATTTAGTAGGCACTGGCCTACTAAGAACTGGTCCTTTCCAGTGCCTTCGAGAGCCACTGAAGTCAAATCCAGACATTCCAAAGGCTCCAGGTTTCAGTCACAAGGAACTTTTAGAACAAAACAATGGGGTGCCTCCACCTCCAAATCTGGAAACAACAAGGCACCTCCCCATGGTAAACAGTCTCAATTACTTCCCTCTACACTCACCAAACACTTACCTTTTAGCCACCCCTTTGGGGGGAAAACTGGCGCTTCTTGCACGAAACTGGCAACTTATTACCCAGGACAAATGGGTTTTAAATATAGTATCCCAGGGATACAGATTTCATTTCCACATGTTGCCAATCCCTAACGGATGGCCAGACCTGCCCCAAAATCAGTGGACTGAGGCCCAGAAACAAGTTCTGTCCCTCATGAATATGGGGGCTATTCAAACAGTACCAGAAGAGGAAAAGGGACAAGGTTTCTATTCAAGACTTTTTCCTAATACCCAGAAAAGACAAAATCATGGTGTCCAATTCTGGACTTATCCATTCTAAACACATTTCTGGACATTCCAAAATTCAAAATGCCGACTCTTCAACAGTTACTACCTATGCTAGGCAAAGATGCCTGGTTGGTAACTCTAGACTTAAAAGAGGCTTACCTGCATATCCCAATCAGGGAGTCTTGCAGAAGATACCTCCACTTCAAAGCAGGCTACTTGCATTACTACTTCTCTGCACTGCCCTTTGGCTTATCTACTGTGCCCATGGTCTTCACAAAGTGCCTGGCTCCAGTAATTGCATTTTGCAGGCAAAGAAATATTCAAATATATCTGTACCTGGACGATTATCTAATTCAGGCAGAAAACAAGGGCATTCTTCTAAAGCATCTGGCGTTTATAAAAAGGTTTCTAACTTGTGTAGGATACACCATAAACGAAACAAAATCTCAACTGGTACCCTCTCAAAAAATTACATTCCTAGGTGCAAGCTTGAATACAACTGCCCAGATGACTTATCTTATGCCAGAAAAGCAAATTCAATTTGTGACTTACGTCAAACAGGTGGCCACAAAAAACTTGCTATCTGCGAGACAAATTCTGCAAGCCTTGGGTTTCATGGCCTGCTGCATTCTTCTAATTCCATATGCAAGACTGCATATGAGGAAACTTCAGTGGTGCTTAAAAAATTTATGGAGTCAACATTGTCACAGCCTAGAAACAATGATTCCTATCATACCTTGCCTGCAACTAGAGTCCCTATGGTGGGCAGAGGCCTGCCACCAAAACAAGGGACTGCCATTCACTCCACTCCCTGCTGCCCAAACCCTAACTACAGATGCATCAGACTATGCTTGGGGGGCTCATCTGGCCGGGAAGTGCATTCAGGGCAAATGGAGCCCAAATCAAATGCACCTTCATATCAATTAGAAAGAGATGCTAGCTGTACAGAATGCACTGACAGCCTTCAAGGACTACCTTCACCCAAGACAATTAATGATAAAGACAGACAACACCACAGTTATGTGGTACATAAACAAGCATGGGGGTACACATTCATATCCCCTTTGCAGACTAGCCATGGCATTGTGGAACACGACCTTGACCTACCAAATACAACTACAAGCTCAATTCCTGCCAGGAAAGCTGAATACTTTGGCAGATGAACTAAGCAGAAATCTTATGGACCCACACAAATGGAAACTGGAACCATGAATTTTCAACATGTTGACACGCAAATGGGGGAGTCCAGACATAGATCTTTTTGCCTCACCCCAGAACTATCAGTTGGACAAATTCTGCACAAGAATTCATCACAAAAAAGCTTAGAAAGTGGATGCTCTATCATTCAGCTGGAAAAACCTATCAGTCTATGCCTTTCCACCACTGCCTCTGCTCTCCAATGTTCTACTAAAAGTCAGACAGGACAAACCAAAAATTATTCTGATTGCTCCAGACTGGCCTCGTCAACACTGGTACCCACTCCTGCGCAATGTGTCACACCTTCCTCCATGGCACCTGCTTCAGACACCCTACCTACTGTCTCAGCAGAACTACCAAATTCTGCACATGCAGCTCCAAACTTTGAATCTTGCAGCATGGCTAATCATCTAATTTCACCCTTGGCATCCCTCAGCAAGCCTGTGATGGATGTCATTTTGGAGGCTAGAAGGCCTAGTACTAGAAAATCTTATGCTGACAAATGGAAAAGATTCTGTGCCTGGAACCAATCATAAGGAATAAGCACAGCAATGCCCAGTATTCCTCAGATTCTACAATACTTAACTGAGATGCTTCACAAGGGCCTATCTTTTTTTTTATAAAAATCCATGCCTCTGCCATTTCAGCTCATTACAACACAGAACCTCCCCTCTTCTCTCATCCTCTACTAAAGCAGTATCTCAGAGGGGCCAAGAACTTAAGACCTCCCAGGAGAGTGCCAACCCTTGCATGGGACCCCAATTTTGTTTTGGAAAATCTCACTCTCCCTCCTTTTGAGCCAGTTGCTACTGCAGACCTAAAATTTCTCTCCTGGAAAACAGCTTTCCTTTTAGCAGTCACTTCAGCTAGAAGAATTTCTGAATTACAGGCTCTTATGGCAGTGGATCCTTTCATTATTTTTCATGCGGACAGGGTGTCTCTCAGGACCAATCCATCTTTCATGCCTAAGGTGGTATCCAGTGTGGCTTTCAATCAGACCATTCGTCTGCCAACTTTCTTTCCCAATCCACAGAATAAGGGTGAGCGTATTCTGTATTCATTGGATGTACACAGACAACTTAGATTTTACTTAAACAGGACAAAATCTCTAAGAAAATCTGAACAACTATTGGTGGAATTTGCTGCAGGGGCAGAGGGAAAGGCTATTTCAAAGCAGACTATTTCCAAATGGATAAGCCATTGTATTCGTTTCTGCTATATGCACCATGGTAAAATTATTCCCAAGGGGATCAGATCTCATTCCACCAGGGCTGCATCTACTTCTGCAGCCTTTCTCAGAGGGGTTCCTACCAGAGATATTTTAGAAGCTGCTACCTGGTGCTCAGTTCATACGTTCACCAAACATTACCATTTACCTCTCTTCTCTAAATCCAGAGTTGGCTTTGCCACTGCTGTCCTGCAGGGCCTTATAGCTGCTCCTAATGCTGTATAATTCCATCCTCCCAACCATAGTTTTGGGAATCTACCCAAATGTAATGACTGCAACAGTGAAACATGAAGAACATAGTACAGTTGTGTACACTTACCATAAATGTAGATGTTCGAGTGTTTTCACTGTTGCAGTCCTGGTTACCCACCCTCCAGCCCCCTGTTTTTTCTCTTACTCTACCTCTACTTTCTTTTACTATGCTTAAAAGCCCTTTTGGTTTATTTACTTTTGTTTGGAGGTATATTTTTTGTGTTTTAAATTATATATTTATACATATACATATATATATATATATATATATATATATATATATATATATATATATACATATATATATATATATATATATATATATATATATATATATATATATTTTGCTCCCCATTTGGGGAGGACCTGGCATCTGGGGCAAGAAAAACTGATGTAATGGCTTCGGCTGCATGTTTTATACCCCTGACGACCTGACGTCATTGAAGAAGGGACAGCAACTGATGCAGGACCCAAGACTTTTTTAATCGGGCTGACTGAGGGCAACCTGCCAGCAGATTACCCAAATGTAATGACTGCAACAGTGAATACACTCGAACAGCTGCATTTATGGTAAGTGTACACAACTGTACTTTTCCACCTTTATGTAGCGGGATGATGTATAATACTTTCCGAATTTTACAGACTTGTTGTTCTGAGATGGATCAATTTATTAATATGGATACTGGATAGGATATTGCTTCTGCAGTGATTTTTTTGATATTCATCAGGTAGATAGCCAGCATTAAGTGTAGCAGGTTTAAGCCTTTTGAGATATTTAACTATGGTGTTTATTGGGGCAGGTTGGAAAGAGAGGTTATTGGGATCAAGTTTGGGTGCTATGTGAGTCTGGGTAGGGGAAGAGCAATTATTGTTTATGAGTACTAGTTTGTATTCAGTGAAATATCTGTTAAATTATGATGCTATGCTGTCTTTAGTGAGTGTTGGGGAAGGAGTTCTAGTTTGTCCTGGCTGTAGGATTTTTTTGATAGCAGCCCAGAATATTTGCAGGCTTCTTTGAATTTTTGATTGGATACTGCTATAGTAATTTATTTTGTCCTGTCTAATATCTTTTTAGATTTCACAGTTCTAGATATGTTTGTTTGTTTGTTAGATATAGTTTTGTCGAGCCATTTCTCTCAGGACTTTTCTCTAGTTTTTAAGAGAGATCTTGTTTCTTTGGTTAGCCAGGGAGCATAATTGGATTTTATCCTTATTTTTCTGGAGGGGCAATATGTTTAGAATATTGAGGAAGGATGACATTAAATGCAACAGGTCAGCTTTGATGTTTTAGTGGAGTTCTTTGGAACTGTTTATATGATAATGTCTGACCAAAGAGAATGACCACGATTTTTATGTCATATATTTTATGCTTTATGTATGCCAGTGTGATGTTGGCATTGAACTGCTTAGAAATTTGTTGAGCTTTTTCCTTTCAGATTTCTGGGTCAGGTAGGCATTTGTACATTTGTATGAGTGTGCAAGTTAGTGTATTGCAGTGTGAGTGTGTGTGTGTGTGTGTGTGTGTGTGTGTGTGTGTGTGTGTGTGTGTGTGAGTATGTGTTAGAGAGAGAGAGATGGGGCATCTGAGGTGTAAAGAGTAAAAAATGGGGCTGTAATTGCTGGGTACAGGGGCTCTCTGTATATGAGAATGACTAACTTTGCTGTCACTAATAAGTTAACAGACATTGGTTTGGCTTAGCAGAAATAGACTACGACAAATTGGGGTAAATGTCAGGTGTACAAAGTAAAAATGGCTGTAATTGAGTATAGATATTGGTAGATTACAATGACAGAAGTTAGAGTGGTCTTTTGTAGTGGAAATGTTCTGAAATGGGTATTTTCTTATATTATTTTTATAAATTTTGTTTCACTTTTTGTTGGAAAATTTTCAAGACAAACTCATACACATTTTGTATTATTAATCAACTAATGTACTTTAAAATGATCTGGTAGGCAAGTACATGTTTAAAACAAACAGGAAGGTGAATGTAAAATAACTTGTTCATAGATTAGTGCTAGGCTAATTGCCCTTGTGGGCCATTTTCAGCCTAGCCAATTACCCCATGTGAGACTCAAACCCTGCACCTTATGTTTGTAAGGTAAACACCATAACCATTATGCCAACCTACCACCCTACATTTGTGTTTAAGTGTAGTCAAAAAAAGTTTTTGATGGAGCTGATGATTTGAAAACTGCCCAGAGCCCAAGGCACACTTTAATCTGACTTTATATATAAGTAACTGAATTGTCTGTGAGGGAGAAAACTGTTAATCTAACATTGAACTAAGGACTGTATCATGCTAGACTTCCATTGTTGATCGGAGTGAATGTAAATGATCTGTGATGTTTAACTATTAAATTTTTTTTCCCCAATTCTATTTACTTGCTATACAGTACTGAATCAGTATGGGATTACTGAATTAAGAGAGTGAGCTTGAAATTGATATACTTTAATGTTCTTTGTAAATGTGGAGCATACTTTTCAAACTCTTAATGCAAGAAATCTGGATGAAGCCTAAAATAACGGGGAGGCCCCAAAAATCAGGGACATACTTTAATAATTGCTTTTGCAAAGTTAGAAAGTTGCTAGAATAATAGTATTTGTCTTAACATGCATTTTTTGAAGGATGTGAAGTGTAAAACTCAAAATGTATTTCATTATTTAGTGACTGCAGTATTCAGAAATTTGCTAGAAAACCACAAACAAATTTTATGAGGAAAAGATCAACATTATGAGGCAAAACTCTGGACAGTTGAGATATATGATCTGGAGCCATTTGCTTTGCACTTGTTAGCAGTGTAAAGAAATTTTGTTTCAAGAAGTAGATGCACCTTGCTCAATATAGCACCCTAATACTCTGTAACTCAGTTTGCACTGGGGCTGATCTAACTGTAATAAGAATATACTGTAAAATTAATAGGAATCAGGTCTTGTGAAAGTAGTTGGAAATTAGAAGGCCGTGTTACAAAGTAGGAGTGTGACATTATTTTGTTTTTAAACAGCTGTATCCCACAACCCACCTGAAAGTGGGAGGACTTATGCTATCTGGTATGCAACTTTTATGCTAGTTTGAGGTCCATATTTTTGTCCAGATTAAATTATTGTCTTTGTCCAGATTTTTGATGCTTGCAAGTAGAGAGGTACATATGCATTATTCTGTGTCTGATCCCTTAGCTATGTTAAAGATTTCTGATTTATTTTTTTCTGTTAAACCACATTTGAAAAATTCTTATCACTTTATCTAGCATACCTTTCTTTATTATTACATATAACAAAAAATAAGAAAATAACATTCCCTTTGTTTAAAATATAGACTGTATATGGCAGCACATCTGAAATCTGTTGCTTTGTTTTAATCATAGCTTATGACTGCGGTACTGTACCAGACTTGCCAAATGGAAAGATCAGCTATCCCAAGGGTACTATGACTTTTGGTTCTGATGTTATAATGTCTTGCAATGAAGGGTAAGTGTAACCATAATTATTTAAGAACTGT
>NC_056739.1:561013065-561190571 GCF_019279795.1 Protopterus annectens | reverse complement strand
ATTTGTGAAGGCCAATTCCTGCTGAATCTTGGTGGCTGAACCTGGAGGAAATCTTTGACTGTCTGTACGGATTTAGCTTTTTCCTCAATAGATTTCAACACATCCTGTGCATTGGCACCAAAAAGCTTCTGTTTTTCCAGAGGTGCATCAAGTAACTTTACTTTAACACGGTCTGGCAGTGGATGTTCCTTTAACCAAGCAAGTCTACGTATAACAGCCCCAGTCATAGCTGCCCTACATGAAGCTTCCAATGCATCATAACCACACTGAAGAAAATGATTGCTAACCTGCTAAGAGTTATGTACTAGATCCTGTAATGCCTTTCTATCAATAGGCTCAGGAGAGGCTAGTTTTTTCTGTAAATCATCCAGTAAAAAATCCTGGTATTGAAACATGTGAAAAAGGCAATTAAGTGACCTCATAGCCAGGGTGGTAGAGGTATAAACTTTTTTACCCCATCTCTCCAGGGACCTAGCTTCCCTATCCGCTGGCAGTGGATTCTTGGCTGTGGAAGTAGCCACTCCCTTGGGGCCCTGTGAAATGGTTTCTAGATCCACAGAATGGGCCTTAAAGACATGTTTGTGGGTGTACTTATTTCCTTGTTTCACTTGAAAGAAAGTTACTGTTTGTCGTTTTTGCATTTAGTTACTTGTATCACATTGCACTCAAGTTACCTGGCACTTGCTCACTAAAGCAATTATATAAGTCAGCACTAAAAATTAAAAGCACTACACCCTCACTCCCCACTGGCCCTTGTTTTCAATTAAGGATTTCCCAATATTATTCTAGCATGTCCAAAGGTCAGTTGTCAATCTCCTCTCCGGTCCAGCTGGTGAATCTGGGAATCTTGAGGCAATGTTATAACTGCCTCATGTACACAGACAACCCTCTCCTCCTCCCACATAACACAAATACTTGCGAGAGATGCAGCTATTTAGCCAAACTGGAGGCTGAGCTCTCTCAACTCAGGACTGGCAAGACCAGACAGGAGGAGAAGGCAACTACACACACCACAAAACCAGCCTCACATAATGCTACCACTCCACTGAATCAAACACATAAACACACAAAGACATACTCGGAGGCTCTGAGTAAAAATTTACCTAAACAGCAGAGGCCTCCAAAGCAGACACCCAAACAACTGCTACCTCAAGACACCCCACAAGCAACACATAAACCACAAAAGCAGTGTGCAAAGCAGTCACAGCCCTTAAGGCCAAATACAACACCAAACATACTTGTCATAGGTGACTCCATAGTCAGACACACTGACATCCCACTCACCAGGCTGAACAAGGAGAGGGTCACAGTAAGCTGCCTATCGGGCGCTAGAATCCGCCACACATAACACAAGCACTGGTCACTCCACAGCAAGTACAAATATGACACAGTCATTGTCCATGCTGGTGTGAACGACCTGAGACGTACCTCCCTGGTCTGCATGAAAAGAGACATAGAGGAGCTCTCTGATTATGTAGCCCAGGCAGGTATGACCCTAACCCTGAGCAGTATCCTTCCTTCACCAAGAATGATGCCACAATATAGAGACAAGATGATCAGCTTTAACAATTGGCCTAATGTCTGGTGTCATTCAAAGGGGATCCAGTGTCTGTCTGCCTGGGATGACATGCTTGACAAGCCACGCTGCTCGCAAGGGACGGCTTGCACCTGTCACCCTGGGATTCCGGATATTGGCTAAGGCTCTTGCCACCCCATAGTGCCTTTTTAGGCAAGGCTCAAATTCTAAACCTACCACCCTAGAAAACAAAAATGGGAAGAAATTGAGGGTAATGCTGCTCAATGCCAGAAGTCTAAATCTCAAAATGCACGCACTCGAGGCCCTTCTCAGTATGGAGAACATCGATGTCTGTGCTGTAACTGAAACCTGGTTCAAGGCTCCTGAGAGCACCCCGCACTATTAGGTTTTACCTCATATCATGCCCGCCCCAAAACCCGGACCACTCCACAAAAGGAGGGGTGTATCCATATTCATAAAGGATACTCACACCTCCAGGTTGGTGGCAACGCATGAAGCTTGAAACCATCCAGGTGCAACTAACAATAGGCAAAACTGCTCTACAAATTGTAGCATGCTACAGGCCACCCTCTCAAACTCAGGAACCCCACACAGCCTTCCTGAAGACACTGGAGGGTATAAATGTATTTCCAAACACCATCATATTGGGTGACTTCAACTACCGAATATAGACTGGGAACATTACTCAAGCCCTAACTTTCTAGCCCAACGGTTCCTGGAGTTCATAAATTCAAATGCCATGGAACAGCTAGTCACTGTTCCCACGAGAGGAGAAAATATACTAGATCTCATTGTCACAAACATGGGGACAAAATGCTCCACACCGAAGTATATCCCTCATTGGTGAGATCTGATCATAAACTAATCTCACTGGAAATCCACATCCCGCCCCCACCCCAAACAAAAAGACCATAGTGAAGAACTTCTCTAAAGCAAACTTCACACTACTCAAGACTGGTGTGGTATCCTTCAAGGCCCCTGAGTCAGAGGAAACCACAACCCAAGCTCGGAAGCCCTTACAAATGCCTTCTATGAACACCTCCAGGACTGCATGGATCAGGCAATCCCAAATAAAACCAAGACTCTTTCCACAAAGGGCAAACGTCCAGTCTGGTGGACCCCAGCCATTAACAAACTTTACAATAAGAGGAGAAAGCTATTACATGATAGAACAAAATCCATAAAAGGGAAGTCACCCCTGATCATTATTAGTAAAAAATACGAGCACTCATAAAATCAACTAAGGCCAATTTTGAGAGAAAAATTGCCATGGATTCAAAGGACAATCATAAGGCCTTTTCAGCTATGTTAGGAACCTGGGTGGAAACTCACAGATATGCTCAGAATTAGTCCAAAATGATACAAAAATCACTGAACCCACAGACATTGCCAACATACTGGCAGACAGGTTCAGTGCAAACTTCCCCTCTCCCCTAAAGGAGAGATAACTATCCCAGCCGAGTGTAGCCTCCCGGACATCTCAAATGCGCAGGTGAAAGCTGCTCTCTCTAAAGCTAAAAACACAGCATCAATGGGACCGGATGGTGTCCCCGGCTGTGTGCTACACGAGCTAAATGAGGAATTAAACCCGCACATAAGGCAGCTGTTTAATCTCAGCCTTACCACAGGATACGTGCCCAAGGAGTGGCGTGACGGCAACTGTGGTCCCACTCCACAAAGGTGGCGCCTCACGGACCCTGGTAATTACCGCCCCATAAGCTTAACAAGTCTAGTCTGCAAAGCTATGGAGAGGATCATAATGGAGCTCATAAACAAAGATATAGGGACTTGCAGACATTGGACCCGACCTAGTTTGGCTTTGTCAAGGGAAGATCATGCCTTTTGAACTTGGTCGACTTCTTGAAATAGTCACCAAGGCCATTGATGAGGGAAAGGCAGTCCATACAGCCTACCTTGACCTTGCAAAGGCTTTCGACACAATACCCCACTCGGTATTGTAGAAAAACTTACCAGCTTAAATGTAAACCCATATGTCACAAGATGGGTTGCAAACTGGCTTAAGGACAGAACCCACAGGGTTAGAGTTGCTGGCGCTGTGTCAGACTCCAAGCCGGTCACAAGTGGTGTCCCACAGGGCTCGGTCCTTGGCCCCTATTGTTTGGCATCTACTTCTCAGAAGTACAGGCCAACATGGGAGGACTTTGGCTGACAAAGTTTGCAGATGACTGCAAACTGGGCGCCATAGTGGAAAGTGCATCGGACACTGATATCCTTCAGAAGGGACTCACGGAAACAGATAGCTGGTGCCAGAGCCATGGCCTGAAGTTAAACGCCAAAAATGTATAGTCATACCCTTCGGAAAAACAAGGTAACCCCAAGCTACCATATAGGTGGCAATCCACTAAGCACAGAAGAGGTTATCAGGGACCTGGGGACCCAGGTTGACAGTGGCCTTTCTTTGACGCTCACATTGCTAAAGTGGTTAGAAAGACCTTCTACATTGCCCACCTGATCATGAAGGGATTCACATCCAGATCTAGTGAGGTCATTGTTCCCCTGTACTCTTCACTTATCAGACCAATGATCGAGTACAATGCCCCATTCGGGATGTATCTCACCCGACATCTGCAGCAATTGGAGAGACCCCAAAAGTTCCTCACCAAAAGGATAAAGGGACTCCAAAATCTGTCATATGCTGCCAGATTGAAGAAACTCCAGCTCTATTCAGTCGCATACCGTCTGCTCAGAGGTGACATGTGCCTGACATACAAGGCCATGTCCAACCCGGAATTAATGGACATGCTCCACCTCAAAAATCCAAATCCACCAAAACCACTAGAGCAAGTGACTTAAACCTTAGCACGGATATAAATAGGACGTGCTGGAGGGATAGATTTATCACTCAGAGACTCCCTATGCTGTGGAATAAAATCCCGGTCCATGTGAGGCAGAGCACCTCGCTGACTCTGTTCAAGAGAAATCTAGACCTGTGGATGGGAGATCGTAGGTTTACCCCAGGAATCATCTCTGGGTCACTGCTGGACAGAGGCACAACAAACTAATGGGCACAGTATTTTTTCATATAAGGGGTGGCGTAAGCCACAATAATTTGGGCTAGGCTTATAAATGCCTTAGGGCAGATAGCCTAGTATAAACCTATGAACCTATGAACCTATGTAATATCTGTCTGGCTTGACAGGAGCAGGAGGGAGAGAATCAGGGTTAGCACTGGAGTCAAAAACGTCATCCAGGACATCCATAACTGGAGGGATAGCTAGAGGTCTGTGCTGGGGTAGTTTGAGGAAGATACGTAGCCTTTTCCTGGAATCTGAGAATTCCTGACCCTGCCATTTAAAATGCTCCCTCATAGAGTGTAGGACTTCACCAAAAAAAAAATCCTCAGGAGGAGAGGCAGAGGGGATAGATTCCTCAGCATCAGAGTCCTCATAGGCCTGGAAGGATTCCTCTTGGGTATCTGAAGGCTCAGAATCCCCAGAGGCTTCATCTGAAGAGAGGTTGTCGGCCTGCTCAGTCCTGGGCCTTTTCTCTGCAGGCTGCTGTGAACCTCTGTCAGGATGGGGCTGAGACCCCCTGATAAGAGAAATAAGATCTGCAGCAAGAGACATGATCTGCTTATCAGAAGGGGCCTGGGCAGTAGGTTTAGGATGGGCCTTGGCCTGGCTGGCGGCCTTAGCACGTGCAAAGGCCTTGATGGACATGGATACAGGAGGCCTAGCTGCCCCACGTGCAGGAGTAACCTTGTCTACAGGAATGGTGTCGGGTAGATCCAGAACTTCGGCTTCTGGAGGAAAGTCAACAACCGGCACCGGAGTAGATTCCGAGACCGGAGGACGAGTTAACGCTGTGTCGTTGGCCTGGAGCAGTGGAATTACCACTTTCGAAGGGACCGAAGCACTAGCGGAGGGTTTAGGAGGAGTATCGGTGGAAGACGCGGGCCGAGGATGTCGGTCCCGGTCCTTCCGTTTTTTGGAAGATTGAGTAGTCGGTTGTTCCGACGGCATGATATAAGCAAAAGATTTGCCGAAAAAGTCTTCGGCAAATTCTGCCCGGCGCCTGAGAGTGCGCTTATTAAAGCAAGCACAGGCAGCACAGGCCGAGACGTCGTGGTCTGGGCCCAGGCAAGGTAGGCAATAAGAATGGAAGTCCTTATGAGGTATTTGTTTACCACAAGACAAACAATTATTAACTTTCTCACTTTGTTCTGACATTGGCTGGGGCAAGAAAAAATGTTCCCCAATGGGGTACTTAGCTTTTAGATGACTTCAGTACTGAAAACAAAGGAGCTGACCGACCGGCACTTGCGAACTGCTTCTGCTTCGGGCACCGCGCGGCAAGAAAGACTGAAGAAGATGGCGTCGGCCGATGCCTTTATACACCAGCCGTTCTGACGTCGGAGAGGAGGCGACACCAGCCGATGCTGGGCCCAGACTTTGGAATTCGGCCGACCGAGGGCTGCCTGAGGCAGGACAACCCATATGTTATGACTGCAGTTGCATTCTTGAAGGACATCCGTGAACCTATTAAAAAGGAAGAGATAAAAATAGCTGGAAAGGACCAAATAAAGGTTATAAAAATTAAAAAAAAAACATAACAGGATCCAACAACTTTCTGGAATGACCTGAAGGAGGCATGATCAGCCTTTTCAAACTTCAAATGAGATCACACAAACCTAAGTGGTAGGACTGTACTTGGGAGCTGCAGAGAATTAACTGGCTAATGAATGGAGGATTGAGGCAGGCAGGGAGGCAGATGCAGTGAAGCAAAGGAAAGAAGATGAAATACTGTAGCAGCTAACAGAGGTTCTAGTCACAGTGAATAAAATGCTCACAGAAAACAAAGCTGGAAGCAAACAGAGTTGCTAGCATAGCCTTGGCTAAGCATTAAATAACATGGTAATTTAAAAAAACACACATTTAAGGTAATGGATACAGTTCAAGCAGACAGAGTTCACAAGTTCATAATTTCTGAGGCAGTGTTCAGGCCCAGAGGCCTCCTAGGAACACTGACTCCATAAGAAGGGGAACAAATTTAACATCCCCTACCCAGCCATCAAATATGTTTTTTTTTTATAAATTTCTAATGCTTTAGACTGACAATTTGTAATCAACATATTGTTCCACAAGACAGTAATCTGATTTGATTTAAAGGAATACCTTATCCTTGTTTTCCATAACTCTATGTGAAATTTCATATTATTATTCTTAATGCCTCATCATTTTTAAACCTCCATATTAAGTAAAATTTGCAGTACATCATCATAAAAAAGATAAAATTAAATTTCCCTTACTATACCTATAACCTGTGGAATAAAGATTTAAGTACTTTCATATGCTCATATGATCATATTCTTTCACAGCTGTAATTAAATCTTTGTTGAATGCCATCCAAAACTTTCAACTGACCATTAGAATAAATGCAAACCATAATTCATATACAATAAGTATTATATAATGTGAGAAACAACTCATATTGCTAATACTTAAGAGCCTTTAACCAATAAATCATCACTTTCAGTGCTTTGGTACTAACCAGTTTAACATGAGCATTAAATGATTAATCTGAGGACATTAAAATACGAAGATCGCTATATTGTTGTACTTCAGTAAGATTTACTGCGTCTAAGAGAACTTTTTTTGTATTTTCTGGGTAAAGTTCATAATTTTGCACTTGTCTAAACTAAATTTTAGTCCTAAACTAGACTTTCAATCACTTAATAACTTCATATAGGAGTTCAAATTGTAATAATCTTTATTTTGTATAATATACTCAATCTTGTGATGTTCTGCATATTTATAGATCCAAAAATTATTGTGTCTTGGAATTGTAGAAAAATGTGTGTTAAATAAAACAGGCCCCCAAAACAGATCCTTGAGGTACTCTGGATGGGACTGGTAAATAGCTGGACAGTATATTTTAGAACTTCACACACTAATTCCTGTTACTTAGCCATTCCATTACCCATTTAATAATATAGCAGTTAATGTTTAATATTTTTAAAATGTTGTAAATTACTGAAAATGGCAAGCTATCAAAAATTTTAGCTAAGTCCAGGTATATTACACCAGGAAGTAAAACTAAATCCAGAGCAACTATAAACTGATCATAAAAACTAATTAAGTTACTTGCGGTTGATCTTCCCTTGGCAAATCCATGTTTTTCAATACTGCTAATGGACCAGTAAGGTTAGTTTTATTCATTACTACTAATACACATCTTTTCATCTGGGCAGGCAGTAAGGATGATTTTGATTTATTCTTGGAATAAATTAATTTGAGTATTGAGTGGTTGAGGTTTGTACTAAGTGACAAGTAATGTACAGTGAATTGTTTTGGATGTTAACATCAAGATGGATCCTGAAAATAAGTGTTTTAAGAGCAAGTTACACCAGAAAAAAAAAACTTTCACCAACCCCTACTTGCATTTTGACAGTCAGCATCCACCTTTTCTGAAGTGGAATATTATTAGAGGGCAAATTATATGCCTAAGAAGACTAATCAGTGATGATTTGGATTTCAGTACTGAAATGGACATTTTGATTTCTATGTTTTCCGACAGGGGATACCCTACCAAAAAGTTAGAATAAATTAAAAAAGAGGTAGTTAAAAGTAGGAACATTAATTTTCCCCAGTTTTGATTCAGGAGTTTACACCTAAAAAGAGGGAAATGGTAATCCCAATTCTAATGAGAGGAACTGTTCTTTTCCAATTCTGATCAGTGTGGATTCTAAAGAAATCTGAAGAAATGTTTTTGACAACTGGAAAAAAGAAGTTATATACTTACAATAATGTTCCATTACCAAAAACTCTCAAGCTTCACCTCTACCAACAATCCCTCTCTCATAATTACCTCAGACTTCGCTTGCAGAAAAATACATAAACACACACACACATATATATATATATATATATATATATATATATATATATATATATATATACATAAAAGGCAGCTCAAATTGAAGCCATATCTACTGTGCTTGAAAAATCATAATAATTGAAGGATATAATCCACTCCACCAAAAGCGTCTTTAAAGGTTGTGGATGGAGGATGGGGAGTCAAGGATAAATGCAGATAGACAACACAGATGAAATGTTATGGTAAGTACATAACTTCTTTATCTCATGTTGTCAATCTTCATTTTATCCTTAACAGATGGGACAGAATCTCCAGCTACCTAAAATCTTGGATGGACTCATGGAAGGATATTCCTGAACACCATCAAACCAAAGGATGCTCTTTCCCTAGAGACCAAGTCCAGTTTGTAATGAGTTATAAAGGTATGGAGAGAAGCCCAAGTAGCTGCTGCACATATATCATCCACTGACACTACAGATTGGAAAACTGCCAAGGTGGCTACAGATCTTGCAGAATGTGCTTTCATGGGCCTAGGTAAGGTTAATGTATTCTTATCATAAGTAAATGAAACTCAGTCTTTCAGCCATTTACCAGAGTTACCTTGCTGACTGGCTTACCCAACTTTGCACTGGAAAAGGAAACAAACAGTTGATTTGATTTTCGAATGTCTCTTGTTCTGTGAAGATAGAAATGTAACTGTCTATGAACATCAAGTAAATGTAAGGAATATTCACCTTTGTTGGAAAAGTTTGCAAAGAAAACCTGTACATCTTTACTATCTGAACATCCTGTTATGGACACTTTTGAATTTATGTACCATGTAAATTTCTGATATGTTAGCTATCAAGAAAAGACATGGTTATTACAATTTATCTGAGTCTGAAGTGGAAGCTCTTAGTAATTTAAGGAACAATGTGATGTTATTATCAGACCAGCTGATAAGTGGGGGTAGAACTGTGATACCTGATGGAGGTGACTATTTACAGAATATGTTAAAAATGCTTAGAGAGAATGCTACCTATCAGAATATAACCTGGAATCAAGTGAATGATTTTATTGCACATGTAAAGCACACTTTACAATCTAATGTAATAACTGATAACTGAAGAAATTTATAGGTTTGTGATAGTTGAACAACCCATTATACCTATACTGAAAGGTCTACCTAAGATCCATAAGGATCATCTCAAACCTCCATACAGACCAATAGTATCTGGTAGAGGGTGGGTAACTGAATTTCTCTCCATATGGGTGGAGAAGAAACTTAAAATAATGTTAACACATGCACCGGCAGTAATTAAAGATACCTCTTGCTTTTTTAAGTGATTTCTATGCATCCACAAATGACTATGAAAGTTGCTAATTTGTGACTTTAGATGTAAATAACTTATTTACTGTGATTCCAAATTTTTATGGAATCAAAGCTGTTAAAGGTTTCATTTCATCATATACAGTATTTGATGAAAATTATGCACATATGTGCTTTTTTGGAATTGATATTAGGCAATAATTTATTCATGTTTTATGATCAGTATTACTGGCAGAGAGATGGTGTAGCCATGGGTACCCCCTGTGCCAACACATATGCCAACTTGGTGTTGGCACAGTGGGAGGCTACCTATGTTTTATCCAATACATGCCCATGTACGGGAAGCTTGAAACTGCACCATCAATTTGTGGATGATATATTTATTTGTGAGGGGGCACAACTGAAGAATTATTGTCATTTGTCAATTACTTGGAAAATGCAACAGCTTTTTTATGTTTTACTGTCAGCTACTCTGCTGAATTGATAGATTTTTTAGATGTGAAAATTTATAAAGATGTGACTGGCAAATTACAAACTGGAATGTATAGGAAAAGTTGCTGGAGAAATAATATGTTGACTTTTGATAGCATGTACCCAAGGCACATTTTTGATAATGTACTAAGTGGGCAGAGTCTGAGTCTCCAGATAATGCACTGAAGACAATATATATGGAAATGAGTTAAATAACATGCAAGATATGTTTGCTAGTTGTGGATATCCAGTACAAAGAATTAAGAAAACAATAGCTAGGATGAGTGGTTGGAGAAGGAATAAAGGTAAACCTTGGTTTAAAGGCAAGACAGGCAATAATGACAATGGTACTATTATAAATGAATAACAAGTGAATAATAATTTATCTGTAAGAGTAAATCTGCATTACAATAGTGATATTGATGTTAATTCCCAGATGATAAGAAAGAATTGGAAGGTTTTACACAATGATGCTAAATTAAAAGCAATAGTATGCCCCCACCCCAGATACACATACACTAACAGCCAGAATTTGAAAACTAATGTATGTAGGAACATACTTCCCAACAAGCATAATACACACAAGACAAAACTAAGAACATTTAAGTGCAGAAAATGTAAGGCATGTCAATATGTTAAAACAAATAATTTTTTTACACACCGCGTGTCAGGCAGGAGGTATATACCCAGGCTACATACATACTGCAGAACTAAAAATGTGGTATATTTAGCTGTGTGCACATCATGCCAGGCTTTCTATGTTGAAAAAACTAATAGCATGTTAAAACAACATATATTGCAGCATATGAGTGATATTAGATTATGTTTGAGAAACAATGCTTTATACCAACATACAGAAATAAATAAAGAATATAGGTTTAAATTCATGGTGTTGTGTATTCAACAAGAGAGTATAGGGGGGCACTGTACACAGTACTGAGTTAGCTGAATTACAATGGAAAGCTGAGCTACAAGCTAACCATACACCTGGGTTAAATGGCTGTATGGCTTTAAAACCCCCTATTGAAGGGGTGCAGGTTGTGCTATTGACTTTAATTGGTTAACATTTGTTTAAATATGGCTGATTTTAACTGTTTTTAGATCTGATGAAGAGCTAATGCTCGAAAGTGCTTATTTATGTTTTAAATAAAAGTTTATAACCGATCGTGATGGCTCCAGTTGGTCTTCTTTTTAAAATCTTGGGTGTACTCATGGAAGGATATTCCTGAGCACCATCCACCAAAGGATGCTCTTCCCCTAGAGACCAAGCCCAGTTTGTAATGAGTTATAAAGGTATGGGGAGAAGCCCAAGTAGCTGCTGCACATATATCATCCACTGAAACTATAGATTGGAAAACTGCTGAGGTAGCTACAGATCTTGTAGAATGTGCTTCCATGGGCCTAGGTAAGATTAATTTACTCATCATAAATAAATGAAATGCAGTCTTTCAGCCATTTACCAGTTACCTTGCTGACTGGCTTACCCAACTTTGCACTTGAAAAGGAAACAAACAGTAACTTGATTTTCGAATGTCTCTTGTTCTGTGAAGACAGAAATGTAACTGTCTATGAACATCAAGTAAATGTAAGGAATATTCGCTTTGTTGGAAAAGTTTGCAAAGAAAAATAGTAGATTAATGGTTTGATTGATGTAAGACTCTGAGACTACCTTGGGTAGAAAAGGGGGGGTTTGTTCATAAAGCAACTCTTTCCTTGTGGAAAATCAGATAAGGAGGTTCAGACAACAAGGCCTGGATCTCTGAAATCCTTCTGGCAGAGGTAATGGCTACCAAAAACAGCGCATTCAAAGACAAAAACTTCAGATCACATTCCACAGAGGGCTCAAAGGGAGAATGGATTACGGTCTGTAACAGTAAGTTCAGATCCCAAGGAGGCATTGGATCTTTGAAAGGGCGTTTCAACAAAAGTGTACCTCTTAGAAATGATTTACAAAGTCTAAGAGAGGCTAAAGAATGTTCTTCCAGACCATTGTGGAAATCAGAAATTGCAACAAATTATAATCTAATGGAAGAAGGGAAAGCTCCAGCATGGAAAAGAGAAGGTAAAAAGTCTAAAATATTCTCTATAGAAGCAGAAAAGGGATTGATATGTTTTTCATGGGCCCAAATTGTAAATCTATTCCATTTGCAAAAGTACAGTTTACGAGTAGAAGGTTTCTAAGCCGAGAAGCTGATGTAGCCTACTGGGGAGGAAATATCAGGATGCCTAGCAACTTATGGAATTAGAGGAACTACTCTGTCAGCTTGAGGTTCAAAATGTCTAGGTGAATAAGTCAGTCTGTATGGGAAAAAAGTTCTAGAACTGGGTCCAGAATGCAAGGTTGTTGAATCAGATAAGGCCAAAGGAACGGGAACCAAATCTATAAAGGTCAAAAGGGGACAATAAGAATTACTGTGTTTTTCGATCCGAGTGCTTTCTGTAAGAATTTTGGAGTAAGAGGTATTGGAGGAAAGGCATACAGGAGACCGGGGGGGGGGGGCAGTTGTGGAGGGGAGCACCTCTGGGTGACTTCCCCAGAGGGGGAATCAGGGTGAAGTAATTGCTGCACTTGTTCTTTAGGGGAGAAGCAAACTGGTCACAGCGATGTCGACCCCATTGATGGAAGACCATTTTTGCCACTGCTGGACTGAGTGACCACTCATGAAGCTGAAGGATACATCTGCTCAACTTGTCTGCAATCACAATGGAACTCCCTGGAATGTGTATTGCTATTAGAAAGTGGTTGGAAGAGATCATCCACTGCCACACTCTGAGGGCTTTTAGACAGAAGGGGTAAGACTTGGCTCCTCTCTGCTTGCTGATGCACCAAACTACTGACATATTGTCAGTTTGAATTGCAATTGTCCCCTGAGGAAAAGCTGTCTGAAAGGCCTGCAATGCTAGAAGCACTCCTCTTAGCTCCAGGACACTGATGTGCAAGTTGGCCTCTAATGGGGACCAAGAGTCTTAGGTTCATAGGTTCATAGGTTCATACTAGGCTATCTGCCCTAGGGCATTTATAAGCCTAGCCAGAATGTGTTTGGCTTTCGCCACTCATTTTAAATTTATTTTGCTATGCCCTTTTTCGAGGTTAGTATACTGTGCCTCTGTCTAACAGTGACACAGAAGTGATACCCGGGGTAAACCTACGATCTCCCATCCACTCATCAAGATTCCTCTTGAAGAGAGTCAATGAGGGACTCTGCCTAACCTGGACTGGGATTTTATTCCAGAGTGAAGGGAGCCTCTGGGTTATGAATCTGTCCCTCCAGCATGTCTTATTTATTTCAGTGCTGAGGTTCAAGTCTCTCGGCGCATAGCTCGATGGGATTTGGATTTTCTGAGGTGCAGCATGTCCATTAATTCGGGTTGGACATGGCTTTATACATCAGGCACAGATCGCCTCTGAACAGGCGGTATGCCACTGAGTAGAGCTGGAGTTTCTTTAACCGGGCAGCATATGGCATCTGTTTGAGCCCTTTGATCCTCTTGGTGAGGTACTTTTGGGGTCTTTCCAGTTGCTGCAGGTGTCTGGTAAGGTACATCCCAAAAGGGGCATTGTACTCAATTATGGGCCTGATGAGGGATGAGTAAAGAGGCACGATGACCTCCCCTGATCTAGATGTGAATCCCTTCATGATTAGGTGGGCTATATAAAATGTTTTTCCAACCACTTTGGCCACATGGTTGTCAAATGAGAGATTGCTATCAACTTGGGTCCCCAGGTCCCTAATTACTTCTTCTGTACTTAATGGATTACCACCTATGTGGTAATTTGTGGGCACTTTGTTTTGCCAAAGGGGATTACTATACACTTTTTGGCATTTAGCTTGAGGCCATGGCTCTGGCACTAGTTGTCTGTTTCTATGAGGCCCTTTTGGAGGATGCTTGTGTCGGCTGGAGAGTCGATTATGGCGCCCAGTTTGCAGTCATCTGCGAACTTGGTCAGCCACAGTCCTTCCGTGTTGGCCTGTACCTCTGAGAAATATATACCGAACAACAGAGGTCCCAGGACTGAGCCTTGTGGGACATCACTTGTAACTGGTTTGGAGTCTGACATGGCTCCAGCAATTCTAACCATGTGGGTTCTGTCCTTGAGCCAGTTTGCAATCCATCTAGTGACATAGGGGTTTATATTTAAGCTGGTGAGCTTATCTATAATGCCCGAGTGGGGTATTGTATCGAAGGCTTTTGCGAGGTCCAGGTAGGCTGTGTGGACCACCTTCCCCTCATCAATGGCCTTGGTGACTGTTTCAAAGAAATCAACCAGGTTTAAGAGGCAGGATCTGCCCTTAACAAAGCCGAACTGGGTAGGATCCAGTGTCTGTAGGTCCCCAATATCTTTATTTATGAGGTCCATGATGATCCCTTTCCATAGCTTTGCAGACCAAGCTAGTCAAGCTTATGGGGCAATAGTTTCCAGGATCCGTTGAGGCACCACCTTTATGGAGAGGGAGCACTGTTGCTGTACGCCACTCTTTGGGCACATATCCTGTAGTAAGGCTGAGATTGAACAGTAGTTTTATGTTTGGGTTTAGCTCTTCTTGGAGTTCATGTAGGACGCAGCCCGGGACACCATCTGGTCCCATTGATGCTGTGTTTTTGGCTTTGGAGAGGGCGGCTCTTACCTGAGCATCTGAGATGTCAGGGGGGCAGCACTCTGCTGGGATAGATATTTGCCCTTTTGGTGGGGAGGGGGGGAGAAGTTTGCGCTGAACCTGTCAGCTAGGATGTTGGTAATGTCTGTGGGTTCAGTGTATTTTGTCATTTTGGACTAATTCTGAGCATATCTGGGAATTACCACCCAGGTTCCTAACATAACTAAAGAAAGCCTTGTGATTATCCTTAGTGTCCTGTGCAATTTTTCTCTCGAAGCTGGCCTTAGACAATTTTATGAGTGCCCGTAGTTTTTTGTTAATACTGATCAGTGATGCCTTCCCTTTTTGGGATTTTGCTCTATCATTTAGTAGCTTCCTCCTTCTATTGTATAGTCTGTTTATGGCTGGGGTCCACCAGACAGGACATCTGCCTTTGGAGGATTGGGTCTTGGTTTTATTTGGGATCGCATGATCCATGCATTCCTGAAGGTGTTCATAGAATGAGTTTATAAAGGATTCTGCAGTCTGGGCCGTATTTTCCACAGGCCCGGGGGCTTTGAAGGATTCCACCTTGGTTTTGAGGAGTGTGAAATTTGCTTTAGAGGTTTTTCACTGTGGTTTTCTGGGCAGGGGGTGGGGTCGGGATGTGAATATCCAGTGAGATTAGTTTATGGTCTGATCTTACCAGTGAGGGATACACTTCTGGTCTGGAGCATAGAGCTCCCATGTTGGTGATGATCAGGTCCAGTATGTTTTCCCCTCTTGTGGGAGTGGTAACAAGTTGTTCCATAGCATTTGAGTTTATAAATTCTAGGAACCTTTGGGCTAGGGTGTTGGAGCTAGAGTAATGCTCCCAGTCTATGTTTGGGTAGTTGAAGTCACCCAATATAATGGTGTTTGGAGAGACCTTCATATTTTCCAGTGTTCTCAGAAAGGCCGAGTGGGGTTCCTGGGTTTGGGAGGGTGGTCTGTAGCAGGCTATAAACTGGAAGGCAGTTTTACCCAATGTTAGTTGCACATGGATAGTCGCTGATGCTTCGTGCTTTGCCACCAACCTGTAGGTGTGGGTATCTTTGATGCATATCGATACTCCCCCTCCTTTTGTGGTTCGGTCCAAGTTTTGGGGCCAAAAAGCATGGTATGAGGTATAACCTAGTAGTGCTGGAGTGCTCTCGGGAGCCCTGAACCAGGTTTCTGTTACTGCACAGATATCGATGTTCTCCATGCTAAGGAGAGTTTCAAGTGCGTGCATCTTGAGGTTTAGACTTCTGGCGTTGAATAGCATTACTCTTAGTTTCTTATCCCTTGTGATACCTATGGAGGTGGGTTTGTCTTTTGAGCCTTGCCTAAAAAAGGCACTATGGGGGTAGCAAGAGTCTTTGCAAATATCCGAAAGCCCAGGGGAGACAGGTGCAAGCCGTCCCTAGTGTAGCATTGTGGCTTGTTGAGCATATCATCCCAAGCTGACAGGCATTGGATCCTCTTTGAATGACACCAGTACTTAAGCCAATTGTTGAAATTGATCAGCTTGTCTTCATATTGTGGCATCATTCTTGGTGAGGGTAAGATGCTACTCAAGGTCAGGGTCATACCGGCCTGGACTACATGCTCAGAGAGCTCCTTTATGTCTCTTTCATGTAGTCCAGGGAGGTACATCTCAGGTCATTCACACCAGCATGGACAATGACAGTCATATTTGTACTTGCCTTGGAGTGACCTGAGTGCTTGTGTTATGTGGCGGATCCTAGCGCCCGACAGGCTGCTCACCGTGACCCACTCCTTGTTCAGCCTGGTGAGTGGGACGTCAGTGCTTCAGGGATTCCATTCCAGTGTGTCCTTTCTGGTCTTGGGCAGACTTGCCCAGAAAATGCTCCCCACCCCATCTAGAAGGCACCTGTGGTCACTATGTCTGTGGGCGCTGGAAGAACAATGAAGCAACCGCTGTGAATTTGTTCAGAGTCCAACCACCAAAGAAAATCTCACTTGCAATAACTGGTGATCAGAATTTGGTCTGACAAGGGTTGAAGGATAGACCACTGAGAGGTTAGTAGCCATTGCAGAATTCTCAAATGAAACCTGGCTAGAGGTACTAGAGTTATTGATGCTGCCATCAACTCTAGAGTTTGCAAAAGTAGTCGAGCAGGAACCCTGTTTCTGTGGATCATCTTTTGAACTTGTACCATTATTCTCAGAAGTCTCTCTGGAGGAAGGGATGCTATAGTTGTCTCTGTATTTTGTACAGCCCCTATGAATTCTAAATATTGCATTGGCATCAGATGTGATTTCTTAAGATTTACCATAATTCCAAGATAAGCACAGCTATTGAGACTGTAATCTCTGGCTATGATCAACTTGATGCCTGGTTGAAGTGGTTAGGAGGCAGTCATCCAAGTATGGAAACACTCAAAATACTTGCAGTCTCAAGTGAGCTGCTACTATTGCCATGCATTTGGTGAACACCCTGGTGGCTGTGGTGAGACCATAGGGAAGTACTGTGAATTGGTAATGTCTGGCTCCCAGCCAGAAGTGGAGGAACTTCCTGGAGCATTTGTCCATTTTTGTGTGGTAATACGCATCCTGAACATCTATTGAGCACATCTAGTCATCTTTCTTCAGAAAGGGAAGAATCGACTATACTGTGAACATCCAGAACTTTGTTTGCCAAACTGATTTGTTCAGCACACTGAGATCCAAAATCGGTCTCCAATCCCCTGTCGTTTTTGGCACTAAAAAGAATTTTGAGCAAGTTCCAGATCCTTTCTGGTCTGGCAGGACTTCTTGGATGACTCTTTTGTCCAGCAGCTTTTGAATTTCTTGCACTACTGAATCCCTCTGATTGGATGGAATATCGGGGATTTTCTTGTATACAGGGGAGAGGATGAGAAAAGGGAATGCTATGGCCTCTGGATACGATCTGTTGTACCCAGGAATCTGTTATTATGTTTAGCCAGAAGTTTAGGTGTAAGGACACGTGTCCCCTGACTGCCTCCAGAGGAAGACAATCAGGCCTCCCTTTAGGAGTGCTGAAAGTGCTTCCCTGGAATGGAATCCCTGAAGCACTGGTTCTGTGGATCACCTCTGCTGTGAGGGTGAAGTCTTCCAATTTGGTTCCCTCCTCTGCCCCTGGGGGAGCTCCCTCCACATATGTCCTGGAAAGGCTCTTGGGATTTTTTGAACCACGTTTTTCGACCACTCCTCTGGTTCCTAGAAAAGGACCCTGGGGGGTGGAGAAATGTATGCCCACAGCAGAAAGGGTCTTGCCATCCTTCTCACACCTGGATAAAGTTTCTTTTACTTCTGGGCCAAACAAGCATGTTCTGTCAAAGGGAGAATTGACAAAAGTCGAATTGAATGGTTCCACAAAGTCAGATAGATACATCCAGGCGTGTCTCCTTATGGCTATGCCTCTACTCACTGCTCTGGAATTCCCTTTGGCTGTATGTGTAATTAGCCTCATGGACAAATTAGACACAGACTCCAGGGTGGCTAGCTGGGAAGCCACTTTCTCTTGGTCTTCCTCAGCTACAGCTTCCACCAGGGTATCGACAATTCCTTAATCATATTCTATTGAAGTCTTGTAAAGTGTGCCAAGAAGTTCAAAGACCCTATAGCGAAGGTTGATGAAGCGTAGACCTGCTTCCCAAATCTGTCCATAGCCGACTCCCTGTTGGATAGACAGACAGAAGAACTCTCCTCAGTGAATTCCTTTTTAGTGGAGGCTGCTATGACCATGGCATCCACAGCTAACCCCTTGGCTCAGAACTGTTTATCTTCTGGGGCAGATAATATTTTGTCAGGTCTCTTGGGAATGGGTTCGATGGTGTCCGGAGTCTTCCATACCTGCTGTGAAATCAACTGAATGAGTTCATCAGCGGGTAGGGGTCACCCAAGAGGTAGACAGGTGGGTGCTGAAAGCCTGCAGGTAAACAGATTCCTCCAAGAAAGGGTTTTGGGACTTCCAGCCATCCCTTTGTTTTAAAATTTCTAGGATGTCTCCAAAGGAGACATCTTCAGGTGGTGACCATGGGGACCCTTGCCCCTCATCAAAATCTGTGTCCTCGGTGATTTATTCTTGGAGGGAATCTAAGTGCTTCCCTTTGCACTTCTTTTTCTGAGGGACCTCTTCAGGTTGATAAATTGAGGAGGTGTCAGAAGATGACAGACCTGAACCTGAGTCTGAGAAACCTGAGACTTTAGCACCCACTGTCCTAGTGGAGAGGCAGGTGAAATAATAGAGCTAGAGGGAGGTACCTGTTCTGACGGGGAAGGTACCGACTGAGTCACCATAAGTGAGAGGGCCCTCAACACTGCCTTGAAGGCAGACCTCCCCCTGAAGAAGAAAGGGAGCCCAGAATAGAGATGGACTGCCTCTGGGCCATGGTCACTCCCCACTCTGAAGAACTGACTCTTGAGACAGAAGCCTGAGCTGAACTAACTCAAGCCGAAGCCCCAGGGAGGAGGGATGGCTCCAAAAACCGGGAGTTGTGCCCTGCCCCTGCGAATTGACAGGGTAGCTACAGCTCTGAGAGGTCTTCAGTTCTGAAGCCAATGATGAGCTCAGGGGGATTACAGGTTCCGAAGATGTGAAGATCTCGGAAACCAGCAGAGTTGGTGCCAGGAGATCTGGAACAGATGACTCTAAGTCTTCAGAAGAGGTTAGAGGAGGAGTGGTCAATGGAGTAGAAGAAGGCTCAGTTCCAAGACCACGAAGGGCTTGGTACCAAAGGAAGCCTGAAAATCCTCTAGCCCTCTAGATTTTATTCTAACAGTCTCTCCATGTCAAGTTCAGAAAGACTTTTGGTTGAGCAGATAGATGAAGGTGAAGGAGACTTAGGCTTCTGCAGAAAAACTACTGAAAGTTCTCCAGTGAAAGGATCTATTGATGGTGAATAAGAAGTTCTTGGAAAAAATCTCTTTGTCATGGTAGGTGCAACAGAAATTTTATCCTGCACCTGGGCCTTTGAAGTCAAAGGGCTTGAGACAGCAATTGGTGCTGGAGCAGTTGCCGACACCAGTGGTTGACAGCCAGAGGCCACTGGTTCTGATGATGATTTCAGAACTGAAGGTGTCCAATTTCTTAGGCCTCGGAACAGATGGAAAGGATGGAATTGAGAGACTCTCTTTTTTCCTTTGTCCACTTAAGATCAGGCCAAGGGGAGGAAATGTCAGTTTTTCCTTTGTCTGCAGTAGATAAGGCTTCACTAAAGGTACAGGGAATCAAGCCTTTCAAAATAAGTTTATTGCATCGTTCAACAAGGGCTCGATGACTAAACCCACGACATATATTGAAGTTCTCTTGCAAATGAACAGCACCCAAGCAATAGACGCAAAGGGAATGGAAGTCAGACGATGGGATTTTGTGGCCTCACTTCTGGCATTTTTTAAAGCCAGAAGGGGCCTTAACCTTCTTAGCATGTCAAGAAAAAAAAATATGGCTGGAAGACAGTCACTCACATGCTCACCCACACAGAAAGTTTACGATACAAGGAGAGATGAAAGAAGTTTTTTTTTTTTTTTTTTATGTAACAGAAAGTGAAAGGGAAAAAACTATCGATGACAGTTGTAGAAAGTACACTAACATGTACGGGGAAGGGATATCAACTTGCAAAGAAAGAAAGCTTGAGAGAGGGAGGGGTAACTATCAACGATGATGGTTAAGGAAAATACATTGATGTGTTAGAGGAATGAATATCAACAATAATACGTATAAGAAAAAATATTAAAGTATAGGGAAGTGATTAAGGAGAAAGAGAGAAATAGAGAGAAATCTGAGAAATAAAAGCAAAAATTTACCTAAACCCACTGAAGCTCAAGAGCACCGGCAAAATATGACCATTTCAGAAAAGTGGCAAATGAGATCTGAGGTATTTGTGAGAGAGGGATTGTGGGTAGAGGAGAAGATTTAAAGTTTTTGGCTGATGCGAACTGTAGTAATAGCTGAGTTGGTTCCGATATCAGATCCAGACCCATCTGTCAAGGATTAAATGAAGACTGACAACATCAGATGTAATTTTAGGTAGCTCCTATCTATTCAAGGTTGTAGGTAATCATCCATTATTTTTATATACAAAGTGTCAAACATTAAAGCTATATTAGAAAATAAAACAGCTAACCACACATCTGAGGGCATGGGTCGAGTAGGAACTTACCCTTGCTTAAGTTGTAAGTATTATAGATTTATAAATTCTACACACAGAATGTTTTTTAAACATCTAAACCAACAAGTTGCTGCTAGGCTTAGATACACATGTAAAAGTGCAGGTTTAGTTTACTTAGTTAAGTGCTGCAACTGTGAGGCATTCTATGTGGTGAAAACTACACCCTTACAAAGAATTTATGAACATTGTGTTGATATAAAGAAAAGAGATGTGATGAGTGCTTTAGCAAAACATGCTGGAGTAAAAAAAAATTTAGAAAATGTACAATTTTTGTATTGGACAAAGCTGACCAAACACCTTTTACTAATAGCTTTAACAATGTGTTGGAATACAAGGAACTGAGATGGCAAATTGCATTGAAAGCTGACAGAAAACCTGGTATAAATGAAGTTATTAACATCAAATGTATTTTGAAAAATAAATTTGTGTAGTGGGATTGCTTTAAGATCTGTACTTCAATAATTTGAATAATTAATTGGCAAGAGTTAACTTACTGGATGAGTCTTAACAATGAATTCGTACATAAAGTATTTATTCTGGTTCTGGTATATGTTGCAAGTGTTCTGATGAAGTTCTCATAAGTAAAGGATGAAAATGTTTAACTAAACTCAGTTTCAAGTGTGCTTTCTTGCTGGTTGGGCATTTTTATTTTGTTGTTACATGTTTTAAAACATTTACCAACAAGAGATGTTAAACTAATATAACAGGTCTATAATTTTTTACTTCGTCTTTTACCCCCTTCTTATAATTTCGAGTAATGTGAGATTTTTCATGATATAGGTACACTCCCACTAGCTAAATGACTATTAAAAATATACAAAATTGGCAAAATAACTGCCTTCAAATTGACCATTAGAGTATCTGGTATAATTTCTGGACCCACAGATGTGGTCTTAACCTTATTCATATTTATTTATTAACATAATTATTGAAAAATTTTTACATGGAAAATGTTTTAACAATTACAGTTCAAAGTTTTCTTTAGCCTTTCTTATTTTAAATTTAAGTTCTCCTCATACTTTATTAAAAAGCCTTTTATTCCTATTTCTTGAGCACATCCTGTATACATTATGCTTCTTACATATTTTTGATAATTCTCTATTTCACCATGTGGGATTTAAATATCTTCCATATGTTTCATATTCAGTAGTTAATATGCCAGTAGACAGTATATCTTCAAATAACTCGTACTCCATTGAATTCAACAAGAAAGAGATATCTCATTTTGTGTCTATTATTTTTTCTCTCAATGAACTGTAGTTAATACGACTCAAATTATATTTTTTCTAACCTGGATATACTTTATTACATGAATGCAATTGATAAGTAAATGTTATGGAACAATGATCTGAGCACCCAGAAGGAGGCCCTATCTTTATATCACCCACAATTTCAGGAACAGAAGTTAAGATTAAGTCAAGTTATTTCTACCTCTTGTCTCATTTAACACCAGCTGCATCAAATTGGCATAGGTTATTATTTGAACAAATTCCCTTTCAAAAATGGTATTTACTGAGTGATCATTCCAAGAATTACCTGGATAGTTAAAATCTCCCAATGATATAATATTCTCAACTTTTAATTAATTATCTAATTTATGTAAAAGTCCCAATGAGCTACACTATCCATGGAAGGAGTTTGACAGCATGATGTAAGGTGAGTTAATGTATTACTACTAGCATCTTTTAACTGTGCTACATTAGTTTCTATATTACTTATTTCCTTGATAAGTTCAGATGAAATTGAGTCATGGATTCACAGAGTAATCCACAACCCCAGAAAACTCACAGAGTAATCCACCACCCCAGAAGTTTTCTCTCAGGCATTCAAATTTAACAAAAAATTTAAAGTTATAATCAATTCAATTCCATGATTCAACAACTGCTATAAGTTTATATTGCTCTTGAGTTATTAATCCAACTAATTCATCAAACTTATTTACTATATTTTCAGTATTGGAAAAATAATACTTTATAACTCTATTAGATCTAGTAATACTAGCCTTTCCTATTGTATAGGGCCTGACCCTAAAATGATGTATACATTCAGACATTTTCCCAGCAACACAGGATACCCCATATGGGTTGAGATGAATGTTGTCAGAGGAAAATAGCCTGTTATCCAAAATATAGTCCTCACAGTATTTAACTAGCTTGGTCTTATAGACAAATGCTAATTGCTTTAAGCAGTTATTAAATATACAAGCCTTTGAAAACATATAATCTGACTTGGATTGGGTCCGAACAGAGACATGATAGAATCAGCAAGCAAAGGAGAGCAAAGGAGAGTAGTATTGTTGGAAGTGAATTAATCCTTAAGTCTTGATGAGCACCTTCAAGTGATGGACCCTGTTTTTACAAAATCTCATCAAGACAACACTATAAATAGACTATTTTATATAGCATATATCATGGACAGAAGCTGGTTAAAAAAGAAAAAGATAGTTGGGTGCACAACTTCCAGGAAAAAAAATGTCCAATACTGGTAGGTACACTGGTGCCAGGACTGGAAAAAAAATGACAATGTAGAATCTCAAGACATGAAAATATTTCTATGAGATTAGGCCAGACCCAGGGAGAGGATGGCCCCCTTGTTACAGATGGAATTAGTAGTCCACAAAAATCACAAAAACTGACAGACCAAAAAGCAGCCATAAAAATGATAGAGTGGACTATTGAGGAAAGAAAGAAATTATGTATTGTTACTATTATGCAATATCCCCGAATTCCAGACAAAAGATATACAAAAAGATTACAACAGAAATTAGAAAAAAGAAAAAAATACTTGCAGAAGAAAAACTCTGAAAAGCTTCAAATGCAAATATGTGCACATTAATACAACAGATTCATGAAAAAACATTATATAGACCAAAAAACTTTGGGCCATTAGGAAAAAGAAGTGACTAAGGAAGTGTGAAAATATAAAAAAACAAATCTAGAGACTTTGGAAAGGTATAGAAAAGAAATATGGCCATGGGAAAGAAAGAGGGACGTGATATGGTGCAATATTTATGCAAAGGAGAAAGCCAAATTAATTAATACAAAAAAGCAGCTCCAAAGATATTCAAAGACAAATACAAGCAAAGGCACCTTGATATGGAAAATTTCACAATACAAAAAAAAAAATCACTAAGGGGGAATGCAGAACAGAAGATTAGTAAAGTAGAAGTTAGAAAATAGAAGCTGACATTATGGAATAGCTGCAAAGTGAAAGATTTAGTGTAGAAAGGCTAACACAGGTTATGTCACAGCATGATAGAACAAACAGTCTCAAATAAACAGAATCATAAGGAGAGGGAGATATCTGAAGAAGAAATAGTGATGTTGGAAAGAAAAAGAGATTTAATACGATGCAATGTTTATGCAAAGGAGAAAGCAAAACTAATCAGTACAAAAAAAGCAGCACAAAAGATACTTGGAGAGAAATACTGGCAAAGGCATCCAGATATGAAAAATGTTACAATGCAAAAATAAGAAAAAAATAAGAAAACAAAGGGAAAGTAGAAAAGAGGATTAGTAATGGAGAAGTTAAAGAAATAGAAACTGAAGCTATGAATTACCTGTGAAGTGAAGTATTTAGTGGAGAAAATCTAACTGATAAAATCACAGCATGACAGAATAATGAATCCCCAAATTAAGGAGAAACCAGTGGAGCAGGAAACATCTGATCAGTTGCCATATGAAGATACTTTGCAGCCTTCAGTATTGAATCAGTACAAAAGTTAATTTGGAGTTAGACAATAAAGGAAAGAACAGGAAACTGTGGCAACTATGACACAATCAAAGTTGTGGAGTGATAGACTAATGAGTTCCCATATGAAAGAGCAATGGATGATACAGGATGAAGTTGGAGAATAAGGCACAGGAAGATTTTCTGGAACTTTCTGTAGAATGTCTGCAGGAAGCAGAGAACAAAGAATGTGCCCTTTGTTTAGAAGAAAATGGAAGAACTGCTTGATTTAACAGAATGTGGATACACATAAGATCAATGAAAGAAACAGACTATAGAAAGTCAATGCATCCCAAAATGTTAGAAGATGGATAAAACAAATGAACACAGTAAACAAGACTGTACATTGAAATTCATGTGATATAACTGAGGTAAATATGATATATTACTATGCAGCTAAATTAATAACATATAAAGTCTTGCCACAAAATCACAGGGCAGTAAGGGAAAGGAAGGGGAGAAATCAAACACTGTCATGGAAGTAGTGAATAGAGAAAACTATAAAGTAATTAAGACAAGAAGTGTTGCAATAAGAAGACTACAGAAGAGGGAACAGATCAACAAAAATACTCAAAAAGATAGACATGATAAAAGCAATGCACAGTATCAGAACAAACCAAGATCTATAGTACACTGTTGCAAATAATAAACTAAATATATCAGCGCAGGCAGAGAAAACATAGAAATGTACATAAACATAAAGCAAAAGTACAAAACAAGAAATTTACTGATGACCCAAAAATGTTTTGTAAACTCAATCATGACAATAGAACAAAATGTAACAAAAGAAAGTCATATGGAACAAAGGATCATTTGTTATTAAATAAAGTCATAATAGAGAACTGTAAAAAGGGGAAGAATCTAAGTACGGCACTGATAGACTATAAAAAAGCATTTGACAGCATCCTACATTCATGGGTAAAAGAGTGTTTACAAATGTAAAAGAAGCATTCTACATTGATCGATTACACAACAGTGACTAAGAAACAGTGGCAAACCACTTCGCAGTTAAGCCATGATAAACGTGAAATTATAATGCCAGGGATAAAAATTCAAGTGGGAATATCCCAAGGTGACTCTTTTTCACCACTACTCTGTTGTCTTGCCCTTAACCCATATAGCGGTTTACTTAACAGATTAGGTCATGGCTACAATTTGGGTCCCATAAAACAAAATAGTATAAAGACTTCTCAACTTCTTTCTGTGGATGATTTAAATCTGCATAGTTCAACAGACGAGGAACTGAAGGCACAACTGCAAGTAGTCAAAACTTTATCAGATGATATAAGAATGTAATTTAGTCTTGAATAAGAATGCAATTTAGTCTTGATAAATGTGTAAAAGCAACCTTTAAAGAAGGAAAGGTGCAGCACCAAGAAAATACCTGTCTCAGACAGGAATGTGATGTAAAAAAACTTGAGCAAGAGGGAGTGTATAGATATTTTTAGAATTGATGAAGGATCAGCAATAAAACATGAACAAATGTGAATACAACTTAGTAAGGAATATTTTAGAAGTAGATCCACATTGGTACTTCTCCTTTTCCTAACTGTAATAGTCTTATCAACACAATCATTCATAGTTAGTTCTTTCTTATCATTAATACATTCTAGAGGTTCTCTAGTTAATGTGTCTTTATCATTAGAAAAAAAGTTATGTACTTACCATAATGTATTATCTGTGGTGTCCATCTTCATTTATTCTTGACATATGGGTTTGGTTCTGAACACTGGAACAGACCTGGCCATTACTGCAGCCCACAAGAAACAAAAACTCTAGAGCTCAAGTACTACCCAGAATGCTCCTCTCCAATTTACCTCAGATCGAGGTTGCTGATAGAAAGACAGATAATATAATCCTAAAAACACCTTTATAGAGACCATATCTGGTGTCATATATGAAAAAAATGCAAACTAGGACCATAATTCATTCCACAGGATGGTCTGAATGGAAGGGGGATGGAGTGTGGGGAGTCAAGGATAAATGAGGATGGACAACACAGATGGAACTTTATGGTAAGTACATACCTTCTTTATCTGATGTTATCAGTCTTCATTTAATCCTTGACATATGGGACAGAGTTCCCAGCTACCTTAGATCTTGGGAAAACTCATGGAAGGATATTCCTGAGCACCATAGAACCAAATGATACTCTTTCCCTAGAGACCAAATCCAATTTGTAATGAGTAATAAAGGTATGTGGGGTAGTCCATGTTGCTGCTGCACAAATCATCCATGGATGCCTTAAACTGAAAAGCTGCTGAAGTAGCTAAGGCTCTAGCAGAGTGTACCCTAACAGGCGCAGGTAATTTGACTTTCCTCTTGTTGTCTATGAAGGATATACAATCTTTTAGACATATAGATAAGGTAAGGTAACCTTGGATACTGGCATACACATTCTGGTACCTGAAAAGGAAACAAACAGTTGGTCAGATTTTCTTATGTCTTTTGTTCTATGAAGATGGAAGTGCAACTGTCTATGAACATCCAATAAATGTAAACAGTATTCACCTTTATTTAAGAAATTGAGAAAGAATACTAGTAAATGGATTGTCTGATTGATATTTGTTTCTGACACCAGTTTTGGTAAAGGAAGGGTTTGTTCTCAAGGGGATCCTGTCTTTGTGAAATATCAAATATGGTGGCTTGCAAGATAAGGCTTGAATTTCTGAAATTCTTCTGGCAGAAGTAATCGTGACCAGAAACAGTTTTCCAAGATAAGAATTTCAGGTCACAGGTGGCCGCAGGCTCAAAGGGGGAATGTACTATTGTCTGTAACACTAAATTTAGATCCCAATGTGTCAATTGATCCTTATATGGAGGCCTTAAAATCAAGGTGCCTCTTAAGAATGCTTTGCAAAGCTTATGAGAAATTAATAAGTATTTTTTGAACCCATAATGAAAATTTCAAATAGCTGTTAGCTGCACCCTGACAGTAGAGGAAAATACTCCTTTTTCAAAGAGCAAAGCTAAAAGTTCTAAGACTCTCAATTGGAGAGGAGAAGAGATTGATGTTATCATGAGCCAGTAAGAAAATCTTTTCCATTTACAATTGTAAAGTTTTCTGCTGGAAGGTTTATGGGGGGGGGGGGCAACAGAATCTTATGAAATAGAGAAGAAAGATTATTATTCCTGGCAATCAATGGAACTAGAGAAGCCAAGCTGTGAGCTTGAAGTTTTGAAGGGTTGGGTGAACTAATTCCTCTGGATGGGATAGGAAATCTGGATCTGGGTCCAGAGTTTATGATCACTGAATCAGATAAGGCCAAAGGAAGAGGAAACACATTTGTCATGCCAGAAGGGAACAATGAGGATTACCTTGCTCTTCAACCTGATTGCTTTCTTTAGAAATTGAGGAATTAACGGAAATGGGGAAAGCATTAAGAAGTCCAGAGGGCCAGTTGTGCAGGAAAGCATCTCTCGGGGACTTCCCAGGGGATGGGACCAGGGCAAAGTAACTGCTGCACTTGTTGTTCAGAGGTGATGCAAATGGACTGCAGCAAGGCTGGCCCCAGTGATGAAAAATCTTTTCTGCCATTTGGGATTGAGAGACCACTTGTGAGGCAGGAGAATGCAACTGTTCAGTTTGTTTGCTATCGCACTGACATCCCCAGAATATGAATTGCTTTTAGAAAGCAATGGGAAGAGATCGTCCACTGCTAGTCTCTAAGAGCCTCTCAACAAAGGTGATAAGACTTGGTTCCTCCTTGCATGTTGATGTACCAAACCACTGACATATTGTCTGTTTGAATCTCAATCGTTCCCAAGGAGAGAGCAGTTTGACAGTCCTGCAATGCTAAAAGCACTGCTCTCAGCTGTAGAACATTGACATGCAAGTTGGACTCTATGGGGGACCAAGTGTCTTGGACAGTCTTGCTCAGAAAATGCCCCTCCACCCCATCTGGGAGGTGTCCATGGTCACTATGGCTTGGGGTTGACATGGGACAAAGGGGCAGCCCAAGAAAATTTCCTCTGAATGAATGCACCAAGCTAAGTCTTTCTTGCAATGGTTGTTAATCAAAATCTGATATGACATTGATTGATACATTATGGACCACTGGGTTGCTAAAAGTCACTGTAAAGTTCTCATGTGAAATCTCACTGGGGAACTAACAGTATGGTTGCTGCCATCAAACCTAAGGTTTGTAAGACTAGTTGCATGGCTACTCTCTTGTTTCTAACAATTTTTTTCACTTGGGCCTTGTTCTTTTGCAATCTTAGATAAGGTAGGGAAGCTATGTAAGTACTGGTATTTAGAACCACTCCTATGAACTTCAAAGTTTGTGCTGGAGTCAGTCGTGATTTCTCATAATTTACAGTGACCACAGGTTGGCACAGGTCTGAAGAATGTAGTCTCTTGCTTGTTCTAGAAGATGCCTGGTGGCAACCTTAATGAGCAGTCGCCTAAGTACAGAAACACCTGGAATCCTTGCAAGCTCAAGTGAGCTGCCACTACCGCCATGCAGTTGGTGAACACCCTGGAGGCTGTAGTAAGATTAAAGGGCAGAGCTCTGAACTGATAATGACCAACTCCCAGCCAAAAGTGGAGAAATCGCCTCGAGTGCTTGTACATTTTTATGTGGTAATATGCATCCTGGAGATCTACAGAGCAAATCAATTGTCTTTCCCTCAAAATGGGAGAATAGACTGAATTATAACCATCCAGGATTTCGTCTGTCGAAAGGACTTTTTCAAATCTCTTAGATCCAAAACTGGTCCCCAGTCCGCTATCTTCTTTGGCATTAAAAAGAATCTTGAGTAAATTCCGGATTCTATTTAGTCTAGCTGGACCTATTGACACTTTTTTCTAGCAGTTTTCAAATTTCTAGAACTGCTGGTTCCCTCTGAGTGGGTGGGACATTGGGTATTTTGTTGGGGTTGAGTGGAAGAGAAAGGAAGGGTATGGTGTATTCGCTGGTTAAAATCCTTTGCACTCAAATATCCAAAGTTATCTGGAGCCAGGTGTGTTGGTGCAAGGATAAATGGCCCAGAATGTTTATAGAGGAAAGTAATTGGGCCTCCTTTCAGGACTACTGATAGGGTTTTCAAGGAAAGATGTCCCTTTAACCGTGATTTTGCAGGCCACCTCTGCCTTGTGGACAGTGTCTTACTTCCCTCTGCCCCTGGGGGAACCACCGCCATGTGTATCCTGGAAAGGCCCTTGGGACTTTTTGAATCACATTTTCCAACTCCTCTGGTTTCTAGAATAGGACTGATGAAGAGCAGAAAAACATATGCCCACTGCAGAAAGGATATTCCCATATTTCACACCTGGACAAAGTTTCTTGAACTTAGGGCCAAAAAAGGATGATCTGTCAAAGGGGGTATTGACGAATGAAGACTTGAAAGGCTCTGCACATTCACATAAGCACATCCAGGCATGTCTCCTTATGGCTACACCTGATCTCGCTACTTTTGTCATCCCTTCGGGTGCATGTACTGTGAGCCTCATGGATGAATTTGAAATGGACTCCAGTGTGCCCAACTGAGAAGCAACCTTACCTTGGACTTATCAGATATGGCTTTTGCCAGGGTATCTGACAACTCTTTAATCAGATTCCTTTGAAGTCCGGTAAAATGTGTCATAAAGTTCAAAGACCATAACACAAAGGTCAATGAAGCGTAAACACACTTGGCAAACCTATCCATCACCCAAAACTCTCTATTAGGAGGAAGGATAGTGGAACTTTCCTCTACCAGTTCCTTTTTTGTGGTTGCCGCCACCATCATTGCATCTACAGCCAATCCCTTTACTCAAAACTGATGACCTTTGGCAGCAGTTAGAATTTTGTCTGGTCTCTTGTGGATGGCTTCTACAGTGTCAGGGGCCTTTCATACCTACTGTGAGGTCAAATTAATGAACTCATCAGCAGGTGGAGTCACCAAAGAGGTAGACAGTCGGGCACTGAAAGCTTGCAGATACACTGACTCCTCTAAGGAGGGCTGTTGGGATGTCTAGCCACCCTTCTGCTTAAGAATTTGAAGGATGACCCCGAAGGAGATGTCTTCTGGGGTTGAGCATTGGAACCCTCCCCTTCATCATAATCAATGTCTTCTATGACAGATTCTTCTGGGGGAATCTAGGTGTTTTCTCTTACACTTCCTCTTCTGAGGAGCCTCTTCAGTGGGATGATCTGAAGGGGTGTCAGAACAGGCTAAAACCTGAACAGGTGACTCCTGCAGCTTTGGTGCCCACTGTCTCTGTGTTAGAGTTGTTGAAGGCCCTGGATGAAGGGGAGGACCGGGAATCTGCTCTGACATTTTTTTTTTAATTTCTCCAAGTCTTTTGGTTTTCTAATACCATGATGGAAATGTACCCCATTCCTAAGTCAAAGTTCGATTAAAGTTCATGAAATTAGTACTGTTTCAATCTTTGATGTCAGCCAGGAGTGCTCTTTGCACCACCCGCAATGTGCCCAGTAATGACTCCTGCAATTTGTGTGAAGTTACGTGTATTGGTAACATATCTAAATATGATTTGTAGATTCTTTATTACAAAACCCATTGCTCCTACTATCGGGACTCTGTGGGTATCTTTCTTCCACATTGCTCTTGTTTCTGCCTGCAAGTCCTGATATTTTATGACTTTGTGTCGCTCTATATGCAAGACACTGTTGTCACTGGGTGTGGCAATTTCAATGATCAATGCTTTTTTCTTCTTTTCATGGGCCACTATAGCTGGTTTTCTAGCATCTATCTTTTGAACTGTTGGTAATGGATGATCCCATGTAATGTAAACTTCATCATTTTCTATGATGCTTTGTGGCTCATGTTTCCAGTGTTTCAGCTACTTCAGTACCATAGTGTTTGCACAATATCCAGTGCAACAGTCTTGCCACATTATTATGCCTTTCAGTATACAGTCCTTCTGCCATCAGTATGTCACAACCAGCAATGAGGTGTGCCACTGTTTCCAATTCTGTTTTACAAAACCTACGTTTGTCTGTTTCTCTCACATGTTCAGTGGACTTTGTAAACCAATGTGTATGCAAGCCCACTGTCTTGGGCTGCCAATATTAACCTTTCATCTCTTGGTTTGAATTCTTCTCTCCTTAACTATGCTTGCATTTGCTCCTAATCAACATGAGGTTCTTCCAAAAGTTTTCTATACTTGTAACTATATTTATGCATTTTCCACAATTCTTCCCTTTTCATCTGGTCCTTCATCTTAAATTCTTTCTTTAGTTTTTTGGCACATTCAGTTGCTGCCTGATTTTTATCTACTTCTGGTTTGATTTCCATTCCTGCTTGATGCTGATATATTTCTGCTAGATTAAGCAGAGAAGTCATCTTAGATTTAGTCTTCTCATGTTGCAAAACTTTCACTACATTTGGCTCCTATGAGGTCAGCAGGTATGTGTGGAGTCCTATGATTGCAGATCTATACGTGTAATCAATTTCAAGGAGGCCCATCCCTCCTTCAGAACGAGAAATATATAATCTTGGTATACACTGATTTTTATAAATCATTTGGTGAGTATCAAGCATCCTTCTTTTCCTATCTAATCTATCCAACACACTTTGGGGTCAGTCAGTCACGCCAAAACTGCAAGTTAGGACAGGAAGAGCAAATTGGTTTATAGCCTGGATTTTGTTCTTAGATGTCAACACTGTTTTCAGGATTAATTTAAGTCTTCTAAAGTATTCCTTACTAAGTTTTATTCGCATTTGATCATGTTTTATTGTTGATCCTTCATCAGTTCCCAAGTATTTATACACACCCTCTTGCTCAAGTTCTTTTATATAACATGATAACTTGACAAAGCCTGGGATTGCCAGGCGAAAGCGCTTGTTTTATTCTGTATTAAAGAAGATTTCGTTTTCTATGCTGTTTCTGGAGTTGGATTTTCACCAGTTTATCTGCTTTTACAAGGAGGTTTCTCAGTGAGATTTGTTAACTTTGGGCATTTTGCTCTACAACTACAATTTGTCCTGGAAGCCTTGGTACGCTGACTTCTTGCCAGCACTGTTTCTTAGTTTGTTTTTTGCCTTATTGCTTCATGGTTTTTTATATAACATACTTGTCCCAAACTGATGTTTTCCTGGTGCTGCAGTTTTCCTGCTATAAAGGTTGCTTTTGCACATTTATCAAGACCAAATGACATTCTTATAACATCTGAAAATATTTTGACAACTTGCAGTTGTGTTTTCAGTTCCTCATCTGATGAGTTATACGGTTTTAAATCATTGATGATGAGAAATCTTTACACTTTGTTGTTTTCTGGGAGCCAATTTATAGCCATGGCCTAAGCTGCTAAGTAGACAGCTTAATGGGTTAAGTGCAAGACAGAATAACAGTGGTGACAAAGAGTCACCCTAGAATATCCCCCTTTTAATTTTTATCCCTGGAATAATAATTTTTCCTTTATCATGGCTTAATTGCAAAGTGGTCTGCCACTGTTTCATGGTCACTGTAATGTAGTTAATCAGTGTAGGGTATGTATCTTATATATTTCTAAGCACTTTTTTTATCCATGAATGAGAGATACTACCAAATTTTTTTATAGTCAGTCCATACCATACTTAGATTCTTCCACTTTTTACAGATCTCCACTATGACTTTATTTAACAACAAATGATCCTTTGTTCCATATGACTTTCTTTTATTGCTCTTTTGTTCTACTACCATAATTGAGTTTTCTTTAAAATGACTAACTTTGTCAGCATCAATTCCAGTGTATAGTTTATACATCATAGGAAGACAAGTTATTGGTCTATAGTTTTTAGGGTAGCTTGCAGGTTAACTCTTAAGTAAGAGCATTGTTTTTCCTGTTGTTAGCCAGGTTGGTGTCTGTTTAGGGTGTGTATATAAATAGTTCTTACTCATACCTAAATCTTTGTGCAAAGATGTTAAAACTTTTAAACAGAAAGTTAGGTACTGCATCTGGGCCTGGGGTTTTCCAACTGGAGGCTTTTCTTAACTTTGTTTCAATCTTTTTGGCTGTTACTTCACCCCATTTCATATCCTGTACCTTTAAACTTATTCCTTCTTTTACTTCTTCTATCCATTTAACATCTTTGTTATATTCCACAGGATCTTCATAAATACTTCTCCAAAATATATCTATTTCTTCTTTTTTTGGTGGTCTTTCAATTCCTTTTACCCTGTCTCCCAACTCTCTATAAAACTTTTTTGGGTCATCAGTAAATTGCTTACTTTGTACTTTTCCTTTATATTTATCTGTGTATCTTCTATGTTTTTCCACACATGCTGAGATTTTTAGCTTGTTATTTGTGATACTGTATGATAGATCCTGGTCTGTTCTAATACTGTGCATTGCTTTTATTACACCTACCTTCCTTAGTATTTTTGTTGATCTGTTCCCTCTTCTATATTCTTCTAACAGTGACACTTCTTGTCTTCATTGCTTTATAGTTTTCTCTATGTGATATTTCCATGGTGGTATTCCATGTTTCCCCTTCCTTTCCCTCACTACCCTGTATTCTTGCAGCAGGACTTTATCAGTTATTAATTTAGCTGCACAGTAATATAGCATGTTTACTTCTGTTATATTACATTGATCTCAATGGACAGTCCTAATTACTGTGTTCATTTGTTTTATCAAATTTCTGACTTTTTGGGTTTTATTGACCTTCTGCAGTCTATTTCTTTTATTGATCTTAATATGTCTATCTCTATTAAATCAAGCAACTCTTCTCTTATTTCTTCTAAATTGAGGGCACTTTTTTAATTTTCCATTTCCTGCTGGCATTCTAAAGAAAGTTCTATAGCATCTTCCTGTGGCACATTCTCTTCAGTTTCATCTTGTGCCATCCATTGCTTTGCACACTTTAAAGGACACCAGGGAAGAATTCTGAAACCCCACATGAAAGTTAGAGATTACTGTGAGTTGAACTTTAACAGTTGATGAACTAGCACCTTCATCAAACAAACTCATTAAAAATTCAAGAACAGAATGATCTGGAGTTGAGAAGGGGTCTATCTGATTATGCTCTGCCCAATAAATGAATCTTCTCCATTTACTCCTGTAGAGCTTCCTAGTAGAAGGTTTATGGGAAGATAAAAGTATGGAATGGACAGGGGAAGAAAGCATTGGTTGCCTGGCTATTAAAGGAATTGGAGACACCATGGTGTTAGTTTGAGACTTTATATATCTGGGCGAATCATGCCTGTTGGGTGAGACCGAAGGTCTGGAACTGGATCCAGAATCCAACACAGGTAAAGTAGATGAGGCCAAAGAAAAGGGAACCAAACCTGCAGAGGCCAGTAAGGTGCAATGAGGATGACTTTGTTCTTCAAACCTGGTGACTTTCTGAAAGAATTTGGGAATTAGGGGAGTCACAAGATAAGCACACAGTAGATGGGGGGGGGCACTCGTGGAGTAGAGCATCCCTTCATGAGAAGATCAGGGCAAAGAAGCTGCTGCACTTGTTCACAGGAGGTACAAAAAGATCACAGCAAGGCTTGCCCCACCGAGTGAAAATCATTTCAGTCACTTTGTTGAAGACAGGCTACTCATGGAGTACTAAGATGGACCTGCTCAGTTTGTCTGCTATCACATTGGATTTCACCAGAATATGTGTTGCTATTAAAAAAAGGTTAGAAAATGCTGCCCATTGCCACACTCTGAAGGCTTTTCAACACAGGGAATAAGATCTGGTTCTCTCTTGCTTGTTGATGACATTGACATGTTATCTGTCTGGATTGCAATTGTTCCAAGAGGAAGAAAGTCCTTTAAGCCAGCAATGCTAAGAACACTGCTATCAACTCCAGAACATTGACATGCAAGTCCTCTATGGGGACCAAGTGCCTTGGACTGTCTTCTCCAGGAAGTCCCACCCAATCTGGGAAGCATCTGTGGTTACTATGACCTTGGGCTGAGGGATGATGAAAGGATGACCTTGTAACAGCTGCTGTAACTGCATTCACCGGGAAAGGTACTGTTTGCATATCTGGGTTATTCTTAACTTTGCGAACATGGGTTGAGAAAGCATTAACCACTGTGTTGCTAGCATCCATTGTAGAAGTCACATGTGGAATGTTTCTAAGGGGACTAAAATGATTGCCACTGACATCGACCCCAGGGCTTGTAGAATCAGTTGGGCTGAAATTCAGGTACTGCAAATTATTTTCCTGACCTGCATCCTTATGGAAGAGAAACTACCATAGACTGTGTGTTGAACACTGCTCCTATGAATTCTAATGTTTGGGTTGGTTGTAAATGAGGCTTGTTGTGATGTATGGTAATTCCAAGATGTGAACAGATCTGTAACACCTGATCTTGGGCTTCTATCAGTTTATGCCTGGTCAGGACAGTAATGAGCTAGTCATCTAAATATGGAAACATCCAGAATCCTTGCAGTGTCGTGTGAGCTGCTACTACTGCCATGCACTTGGTGAACCCCCTGGGAGCTGTGGGGAGACCAAAGGGCAGTGCACTGAACTGATAGTGACTGGCTCCCAGCCAGACGTGCTGGATCATCTTTCATCTTTCTGTGATAGTACGCATCCTGAAGGTTTAGCAAGCACATGGAGTCAGCCTTGCCTAGAAAGGGCAGAATGGACTAAACCATGACCATCCAGAACTTTGTGTGCTGAACCGACTTGTTCAGTACACTGAGATCCAAAATTGGTCTCCAGTCCCCTATTGTCTTTAGGGCTAAAAATAATCTTGAGTAAGCTCTGGATTCTGTTTGGTATGGTGGGACCTCCTAGATGACTCTTTTTTTTCTAGCAGCTTTTCAATTTCTAGTGCTGCTGCCTCCTTCTGATTGGGTGGGATAGTGGGAAATGTTCTTGATAATGGAGAAGGTAGGGAAAAGGGAATCATATAACCTCTGGAAATAAATGTCTGCACCCAACTCTCTCTTGTTATATCTAGCCAGGCTGTTTGCTGCAGAGATAAGAGACCCCCCCCAACTGCCTCCAGAGGTAGGCAATTGGCCCTCCATTCAGGATCACTGAGAGGGTCTGTTGGAAAGGGAATCCCTAGACCCCCTGTTTTGCAGGCTTCCTTTACCATGGGGGCATTGTTTACCTTACTCCCCCTCAGCCTCTGGGGGAACTACCTCCAGTGCTATCCTAGAAAGGACCCTGAGATTTCTTGAATCACATTTTTCGACCTCCCTGTTGATTCCTGGAAAAGGTCTTTTTAAGGGTTGAAAAATGTACACCCACTGCACAGAGGGTTTTTCTGTCTCTCACACCTGCAAAGTATGTCCTTTACTGTGGGTCAAAACAAAGAAGTGCCATCAAAGAGAGCACTAAAGAACAATGACTTGAAGGGCATTGCAAAATCACACAGGCACATCCAGACATGCCTCCTGATGGAAATACCTGAACCTGCAGCCCTTGAGGTACCTTCTGCAGCATGCGAGATATTAGCCTCATGGATGAATTGGATAAAGCTTGTACTGTAGCCAACTGAGAGACCACTGAAGATTGAGCCATAGCAGTTCCAGTTCCAGAAAAGAGATATGGATAGTTCCTTAATCAAATCTCTTTGTAGCCTCATAAAAGATAGTTCAGCAATCTGAGGGCAAATATTGCTGAAGCATAAACACACTTCCCAAATCTTTCTATTGCCCTAGAGTCTCTAATAGCAGGATGGACAGTGGAACCTTGTTCCTTGAGTTCCTTTTTTATAGCCACCTCCATGACTATGACATTTTCTGGAACTCCTTTACTCCAATATTCCTGGCCTACTGGTGGAGCCAGAATCCAGTCTGGTCTCATGGGGACTGGCTCAATTATATCAGGTTCCTTACATTTTTTCCTGGAAATCAAATCAATAAGTTTGTCGGTGGGCAGAGTAACCCAGAAAGTAGAAGGGCTTGTACCAAATGCTTTCAGAAATACTGATTCATCAGGAGAAGGGTATTGGGAAGACCAGCCACCTTCTGTTTAAGGATCTCAAGAATGTCTCCAAATAAGACATCATTGGATTGTGATTTTGGGGACTCCTCTCCTTCATCAAAATCAGTATCCTCAGTGACTGACTCTTGAGGAGAGTCCAAATGCCTCCTTTTGCACTTTCTCCTCCTAGGGACTTCCTCAGTGGGGTGGTCTGGTGAAGTATCAGAAGAGATGACAAGAGATGGATAGACTGGGTGATTTGGGTTGGTTGTCCCTGTGAGGTAGAATGTTGAGGATCACAGTGCAAAGTCTTCTGAGAAGTACATGGTGGATCCAAGGGGGAAGGACCCATACAACCCACCGGAGCAGAGAGCACACTCTTCACAACCTCAAACACAGACTGCTCTGGGAAGAAGGAAGACAACAGAGCTGGGAAAGTGAGTTTCTGGCTCATCACCTCCCTCCATTGCAAGAGAAATCCACCCAAGGCAGAAGTTGGAGCCAAGTTATCCAGTGCTGAAGCTCCAAGAGGAAGAGATGGTTCAAAAACCTTGGAGTCGACCCCACCCCCTCAGATCTGATAGGGAAGCTTTGGCTCTGATAGTCATCCAGCTCTGAGGATGTCAGAGCTGGTACACTCAGAGTAATAGTTGAAGTCAATGCTCTCTTTGGATCTGAACCTGAAGTACCTGGAATGCTTGGATCCACGGACTCTAAAACTGCAAGTTGGATTAGAGAAGGTGCTGTCATTGGCGGAGAGGTAGAAGGGCAGACTTCCTGATCAGATGGGGTAGGAACCATAAGAACTCCCATCTAAATCTGTTCTGTGAAGAATTTCCTCATCCTCTCCACATCTACTGCCATAAGGCTCGTGGAGGAATGAAATGATTCCAGGGACAATGATTTTGAGTGCCTCTCTAAAAAGGGCAAGGGCACACTAGAAGGAACTGGAACCGAGCTTGATGAAAAGGTAGTTCTAGGCAAGGGCTTTGAATCCGAGGGTGTAGAATCTAAAATATCTCTGGTCAGATCCAATGATGGCCAGACCACATGTAGCCTTGGATCCAGTTTTTCTTTCTTTCTTTCTTTCTTTCTTTCTTTCTTTCTTTCTCTTTCTTTCTTTCTTTCTTTCTTTCTTTCTTCTTGGTTCAGAAGAAGTAGATGCTGAAGAATCTGATAATTTTGACCTTTTTGCAGGGTCTTTAAATGTACATTTGGGGGACTGAACCCAATAAATAGCTTCAGAAAGGAGGTTGGTAGCAAACCCTTTAAAATTAGTTTGTTCCTCCTATCAGCAAGAGCTTGTGGGGGTCAAACCTAGGACAGATAGCACAATCCTAACTGAGATGATTATCTGTACCCAAGCAATAAACACAAAGAGCATGGGCATCAGAAAAAACTATCTTATGCCCACACTTCTTGCATTTCTTAAATTCTTAAAGTCTTTTCCAGACATTGTTAAGGAAAAGTTATGTAGAAATAATAGACAGGTAAAGTAAGCTTTTTTAATGAGAAAGAGAGAAAGGTTAACTACCAACTATGGTAGAGAAGGGTCACAAAAAACTTGCAGAGAAAAAGGAGATTAGCAAGGCAGGACAGACCTACTAACAATGGTAGGGAAGGTTACACTTTAAAGTGTACAGAAATAAAAGGAAAGAACAGCTTAGAAATAGAATAACTATTAAAGAGTAAAGAAGTAGTTGAAATAAAATTTTTGATAAGAAAAACCCGAATTGCTTAACTCTAATGACAAACCCAAGAGTTGAAGGCAACCATGTCTTGATGTGAAAGTGGCAAATGAGATCTGAGAGACATTAGGGGTGGTGCATTATGGGTAGGGAAGGAGCTCGAGAGATTGTCGGAGGCCAGGAACTAGTATAGTGGACGAATCGGATCCAAGAATTGAATCCATTCCCATTAGAGGAGGAATGAATGAAAATTGGCAACATGAGATCAGATAATTATGTCATGCAAATACATCAAATTCATTAATTTGTATGTAGGCTAATACCACAAGACTTACTTTCATAAGGTTTGAATAAAAATATCTTAGAAACACCACTACATCATGCCTTGTGGGTCTTTGCATCTTTATGTCAAGGCATAGATCTGCTGTCCTTTCAATTTGCCTTCACTCATGGACTCTTAAATGCCCCTCCTTTGCTTCTGATAGGCGAAGCACCTATCAGATATGTTACTAGCCACAGGACCAAAATTCAACAAAAAATATGTGTTCCTCACATCTTATTAAAGATAGGGGACAGCACACAAAGAAATGAAGTATTACCTTGCTGTCCTTAAAAGGACACAAGAGTATTTAATTAGAATGTGACTCCGCTTACATTGTTTGAATTAAGTAAAACATTCATTGATCAGTGCTCTTAAATAATCCTATTGTGCTTCTGAAAGACAAAGCATCTGCCAGTTACACTACTAGCCAGCAGGACCAAAAAAACAAAAGTATGAGTTCCCACGTCTTGACAAAGTGTGGGGGGGCATGCAAAGAAAAACTAAAAAAAAAAAAATAATAATAAAGAATTCCCTTGTTGCCAATAAAAGGACACAAGGTATTTATCCAAACTGTAACTCTGCTTCCACTGTTCAAATTAAGTAGAGGAGGAGATCTAATAATAAAGAGGTGAAAAGATTTCAGTGTCAGCTGTTAATGAACACAGATAAAGCTATAGAACTCAACGATATAATGTATTTTAAAATCTACAGGTTATACTTGAAGCAAGCTTTTAATCATTATATATTTTCTTATGTGTTTTGTTTGGATCTGTGCAATTTGCACTGTATTTATATGAATTATGTTTCTTTTTATGTATTCAGTTTATTATTACATTATGCTTATGTTTATTTTTTAACATAAATCTTTTTTAATGATAATTTTTTATTTAACATTTATAATGGACTGTATTTAATTTAAAGCACTGTTACTATGGTTTTATACAATGGTTTTAACTGATTATTACAGTCAAGATTATACCAATCGTGATTTTAATGAGCCAGTTTCAGTAATGCTTTCACTAAGTGTACACAATCTATATTCAAGCACATTCCTACAACATATTTTGTACTTTCTAATCACTCAGAAAGATGACACTAAATGTACATGTTGTCTACACTTCATGATAACCTTTATGAATCCCCCTCAATATTTAAAGCTGCAAGAAATCAGTAGGAAAACTGAAATCAGGAGGAAGAAGGTGTGAGTTATGCTTGTGTTGTCTGTACACTCAGAACGGAGTGCACTTGGTGTAGACATTAATGAATCCCACAGACTCTCTTTAAAATGTGTGACTTTGATGCTTGCTTTAAGTTATAAAGAAGTTCCACTGGGTTTGGAATGAACACTTCGAGTAATAAACTTATTCCTTTGATTTCTCTCATTTTGCTGGTTGTTAGAAAAATGTGTATTTGAATATATGAGAAATGCTAGTTTAAAAGCAAAGTAGTATATAATGCATTTTATTCTATTAATCATATAACAGTAAGGACTAATTCATGTGTAAATGTAAGTAGTTTTGAAACTGCAGTGTGGCTTGAAGCAAAGCTGACCTTCGACCCTGGCAGAATGCTAGCTTAGCAAGTTTTAATGTTTATGCTTTTCACAAGTGATTATCTGCTGGGTCAGGAAATTAAATGTGTGAAATAATGAAATCTTCTGCTCTTTCCTGTTGGAATGATTTGGCCTTGTATATGTGTTATTGAGATAAGCACGCAGCTGGTAGGAAAGTGTAACAGAGAACAAAGAAGATTATTAAAAGACTGAATCTGCTATTGTATTCGAACTGATATGAAACCTTGAAGAGTAACTTTACAGAAAGACATTTATGTCTGACCAGCTGGATAGCAAGGCCGTATTGTATCTAGAGGAAAAGTTTTTTTAAATATACAGCATCAACAGCTATATGAATAGAAGACTGTAAGCTAAAGTGATGTAGATGCCCTGTGACATATCACGTCAGTAAGGTGGGCATAGCTTAAATGTTAAACCTATATAAAATTGTGTGCTTCCTGTTTCATGTCAGACAAAATTCTGTACTTGTACGTTTTTTGCCACCTGGTGTACACTAGTAAACCTTTGAATCTGAACCTCCTGTGTATTGAATTCTTAATTTTATTTAACAGTTTGGTCCTTTTGAGCCGGAAAATTCCCTCAAACAGCTGCAGATCAGAGGCTACCGGTGGTCGAATACTGCGCAGGAGAAGTTACCGAGATGGTTCTTCTTGGGTGAAAAGACCTCCAACTGAATTGTTGTTTAAAGAGGCTGGCCACTTTCTGATCTGTGGCCGAAGAGTGGACATTGGACAGTTCAATACCGGAGGCTCAGGTAGGAAGAATTTGCCTTTTTTCTGTTTTAGATCAGGGACTAGGTTACAGTATATTGTTGTCAAGATTTGTTTTGCAGATCAGGGACAAAAGGAAGTACTGTATATTTGGTCATAGATCAGGGTAACAGAATAAGGTAGGCAGTTATTCTAGATAAACTGTGAACAGGAACTGAGAACTTGATATCACGTGATAAAAAAGGGTTACGTAACATTTTCTTTGACATGGGTAATCAGTGCACTAAAACATCGCGAGATCCGCCCCAAACCGAAGATGCAAGATACATGCAATTACAACGTTCTGATAACGTTAGGTATTATACGAAATGGGTTAGTAAATATGAATTTGATGGTAAACTAGATAAAACTTCACTAGTTAAACTCCTTAAACAGCTTAAATCTGATGCGGGAGGTCAGGCAAAAAAGCAACTCCAATTAGGCATTCCTCAGGCACACAGGTGGATTGAGGAAGCAAATCGTAGAGAGCAGAAGCTGAAAAATTAAAAAACATTATTTCTAGACAAAGAGGATAATAACTTGGTAAAAGCAACAGCTCCTTCTCCTCCCTTGCCCCCTCCCTTACCCTTTTCAGGATATGAAGCTAGTGGACAGGCTGGTCCGCCTCCGCGTTATCCTGAAGTTTCAGCAAGACCACAACCATTTGTTAGACATCCTATTGAGACTAGGTCCCGAACACGTAAAACACAAAGGGACACAGAATCATACCAAATAGAGAGAAATACAGAAGTTCCAAATCCTCAGGCAGGACAGGAAGGGCAAAACCAACACTCTTAGTATATAGACCATGGACACCCCATCCGAAAGTTAATTTAAGTTGGGAGATGAAAAATAGAATAAAAGTATTAAATAGAGGAAAATGTTCAGACAAAATTGTAGTAAACCTTTGAATCTGAACCTCCTGTGTATTGAATTCTTAATTTTATTTAACACTGGTTTATGAATTTTTGTGTGGTCTTTTACAGTCAGAAGACTTTTGTGGACCTTGTTTTTGTAGCTTCACTGCTTTGTTTTTTCTCAGTTGCACACCTTGGTATGAGATACCACAATGATGGAACTGAACAAACAAATGAAAGGGATTCTGTTTCCTTTCCTGCACTCCAACTTTACAACAGATTTTTCAGGTTTTATGGAAAAGATAAATGGCTACATGGAACGGACATAATGAGTATTACATGAATGTTCCAAAGCTGTTTTCGTAAACAATTCACAAGATTTATTTTCAAAGGAACAAATGTCTAGAGATAATATCATAGCAGCAGCGGATGCTGGAAGTCCAGTATTAACTAATTTCAACACGGCTTTTGTGAAACCACCTAATCTTTTTACATCTAACAACATGCCAAATCATGTTTCTCATACTTATTGTCCTGAGCTCATCAAGATTAAAACACAAAACACATCGGTATTACAAAAATATTTGTAACAATGCACTGCCATATGACAGGTACCTATGTGATTGAATCTTTACAAATTTTCCAGTGTATGCAAATTTAGGCTAAACAGAAGGAGCTTAATTTAACAGATTTGGAAGGATTTAAATATTTTAAATAATAATAAATTAGTCAAACACTTGGACTTCAGTCAACATAAAAATGTATATGATGAGGTCATCATCAAGTTAGATAAAGCTGAGAATTGTCATTGCAAAGAAAAATAAGAAGTTGACAAGAGACCAAGAGTCTTACCAGTCCATCAAAGCTTATCTACTTTTAGCCTCTAAATTTCAGACAAAGTATAGTTGTGAAAGTTGCACTTACCCACAGGGCCGGTGCTAGCATTTTGAGGGTCCCCAGCAAGGTCCAAGTTGGGGGCCCTACTCAAGAGAACATCAAGCATGACCACATTGCCATTGCACCTCCTTCCCTGTCAAGCTCATCCAGCATCATTTAACCACTAATGTCATTACATTCAGATTATTAAGAATTGATGTGCCAAGCCACAGACTGGCATTTAGTACCAAGGTTACATTATGATAAACTTCTATACTACAGTACGGTAGCTAATCACAGGTAAACACATTGACTGACACTTAATACCAATGTTGCATTAAGACAACCCCCTGTACCACAGTAAGGTAGCTACTCACAGGTGCGCACACACTGACTAGCATTTAGTACCAATGTTACAATCCTGATAAACCCCTGCAAGGTAGCGACTCATAGGTGCACATGACAAGGTAGCAACTCACAGGTGCACACACTGACTGGCATCGAGTACCAATGTGACATTATGAAGAGTTTTCTGGATTTTTTGTGGCAAATCATTGATGACTGAATTCATTAAATGACAGGCATTTCAGTTTAACTTCATATACCCTTCAGAACATGCATGGTAAGACCTTTTATTCTAACATTTTCAGTTTATAAGAGCAATATTTAAAAATTTGCCCAGATCTTTGGGGCTGGAACCCCATTATCTGTGGCTTTGTCCAGATTTTGTGCCATGCTACAGCTGGCATTTAGTAGCAATGTTGTTACATTATGACAAGCCTCTGTACTGCATCAAGGTAGCCAGTCCCAAAGAGGTACACAAAGACAGAGACACAGACTCCCACACACAGAGAGAGACACACAGACTCCCACACACAGAGAGAGAGACACAGACTCCCACACACAGAGAGACAGACTCACACACACACACACACACACACACACACACACACACACACACACACACACACACACACACACACACACACACACACACAGAGAGAGACACAGACTCCCACACACAGAGAGACACAGACTCACACACACACAAACACACACACACACACACACACACACACACACACACACACTCCCGCACACAGACTCCCGCACAAAGAGAGACAGACTCCCACACAAAGAGAGAGACAGACTCCCACACACAGAGAGACACACACACAGAGACACAGAGAGAGAGAGACACACACGCAGGGAGAGACACAGAGAGAGAGAGACACACACACACACACACACACACACACAGAGACAGACACAGACACACACACAGAGACACACAGAGAGAGAGACACACACACACAGACACACACACACACAGACACACACACACACACACACACACACACACACACACACACACAGACACACACACACAGACACACACACACACACACACACACACACACACACACACACACACACACACTCACACACACACACACACACACACACACACACACACACACACACACACACACACAGACACATGATAAAGACTGCACTACAGCAAGACTGAACATTAACACCCACACAATTACTGACATGCAGAACAGTCACACTGCAGATGTACACAACACAGCTATCGGACACAGAAAAGACTACACACAACATACAAGGGAAAGCCATGGGGATTACAGTGCCTGAGGCAGACTCAAACCCAAACAAACCCAAAAGAAAGCCATGGGGATTACAGAGCCTGAGGCAGACAGACTCAAACCCAAATAAACCCACAAGACATGGGGATTACTGAGCCTGAAGCAGACTCAAACCCATGCACAAGAGAGTAATGGAGATTAGTAAGTCTGACACAGGCAGACTCAAACCCAGAGACAAAACGATGAATACCAAAGTGGCATTCATCTTCCATGTGCATTTTTACCTCTTCAGCTTCTGACTGTCTGTTCTTCCTTCGCTTCTGTCCTAGCCCCTGATGAGTCCTGCTGCTCCCAACTGTCCTACCATCCTGACGAGTCCTGCCACTACCCTGCCGCTCCACACGAGTCCTTCTGCTCCCGACAAATCCTGCCACTAACCTGCCGCTCCACACGAATCCTTCTGCTCCCGACAAGTCCTGCCACTCCCGACTAGTCCAGCTGCTCCTAGCTGCCTTTGCCTAACATCCTGCTAGTTCCATCTTCATGGCCCTACCTGTTGGAGGTACGCAAACAAAAAAAGTCAATACACAGCATACAAGCCACACTAAAGTACTACCTGAAATTACTGCCTGACAGCATTATAAAAGATTACTGGAAAGGAAATATGAGCACATACCTAATCTACAGTTTTACTGGGATCTTACGAATTTTCTTCCAGACGAAGTCTAAAATGAGGCTGCCATGTGATACACTTCACCCCACTTCATGCTCAGTTGAGAGCACATCGAAGCCTGAAAGTTTCTCCTGACTCATTGATGAACGCAGGTATGTCTTTATGAGTTTCAGCTTAGAAAAGCAGCGTTCTGCAGTAGCCACTGTAAAGGGTGCAGTCAAATAAATGCGCAGTGAAACATAAGTATTTATATTTATGTCTTGCAAGTGGTTGTGAATAAGGAAATTTAACACAGTCAGTGGTGATGATTCATTATCAATCATTCGAGAAAGGCTTTTAAGTTCGTGTCCAAGGTCAGAGTCATCAATATCACAGTGGCCACTTATTCTGTCAGTCAGTTCTTCTTTCAGAGCCGTGCAGTGTTGCAGCAGTGTTTCTTTTGCAACATCACTCAAGGCTTTAATATTTGATAAAAATCCAAAGGCCTTATCAAACTCAGAAAGCTGCTGAAACCGGTCAGTAAACGATTGGATTGTTGTGTCCAGCAGCACATTGAAGAACTCTACACGTAATTTTACCGCTGGATCCTGTACAGTCTCATCTTCTCCTTCATAGTCAAAGAACCGTTTTACTTTCCCCCATCTCTTTTCTTGAAATGTGGTGCCAACATCCAGTTCTTCTGCTATCTTGGAGGCTTCGCCCATGGCATGTTGAAATCCCATTTCTCTGTAATTCTCTGTAATTCTTTAGCAGGTCCATAGTGGATGCCAGCACTTTTGACACATGCCGAAATATCAACAGATGGAATCTGCAGAACTTTGCTTGCACGATTTACCTCTGTCAGCACATCATACCAAACCACTAAGCATACATTGAACTGGTATGACATAAGTTCTGAGCACAGTCCTCTTGCTTGTTGATATGTTGCAGCATCATTTGTATGTACTGCTTGCCCTATCTCCTGTAATGCCTCAATGACTCCCTTCAACTGAAATCTTACTAGCTTGACAGAGTCTATCCTGCATTCCCAGCGAGTCTCCTACAGTGGCTTCACAGTAACATTTGTGTGCCGTTTTAAGATCTGCCATCGGCTTGTTGATGCTGAACAGAGTACGTAAATGATGTTCATTGTGTTTCACTGTTGCAGTCATAACTGTAGGGTGCTCCTGCCGGCAGGCAGCCCGAGGTCGGCCAGAATCCCAAAGTCTGGGTCCGGCGTCGGCTGTACAAGCCAGTACCCTGACGTCAGTACGCTCTGGTACATAGCCCTCAGCCGACACCATCTTCTCCAGTCTTTCTTGCCGTGCGGTGGAAAGCAGCTCGCAAGTCGTTGGTTGGTGATTTTCGAACAGCGTTTTTGGTTGTTGTCAGTCTGAAGTTCTTACTTCTCTTCTCAAAGCTAAGTACCCCGTTGGGGAATCTTTTTCTTGTTCCTCCGATGTCAGAAAAAGTTAATAATTGCATTACGTGTGGGAAACAAATACCTCATAAAGATTTCCACTCTTACTGTCTACCTTGCTTAGGCCCTGACCACGACGTTTCTTGTTGTCGGTTCTGTGCCAGGTTTAATTCTCGTACTATTAAACGCTTCAATTATAGAATGTCGTCGGATACTACCGGAATTCAAAAGAAGCGCAAAGACAAGGACAGGCCTCCGAGGTCCAAACAGGACTCGTTGCAGCTGGAGCCAGCGTCCGGTTCGGCTGTCATCAGTGAGGCGCTTTTGCAGCCCCTGTCGTCCGCCACTTCTGAACCGATGGCGTCACGGACTCCCATGGGGAGCCATCAAGGCCTTCTATTTTATCTGCTGCAGGACCTTCGCACGTCTCTCCCTCGGATGGGTCCGGAACCGCTGTGCAGGTACCGGCTTCTGAGGGGGTATTCAGGCCTACTCACATCACTATTTCAAAGGCAAAGGCAAAGACAAAGACTCCTGTTAAGTCCAAAGCTCCTGCTCAAGCTACTTCTGAATCTACTCCCAGGACACAGAAGCAATTGTTAAGGATGGCTGAAGATTTGCTTACTATGATTAGGGCTCTCACCCCCCCCCACCCTGAGAAAAGGCCTCGACAGGATGTTCCTATGGATTCCTCTGACCAGGCTTCTATATCTTCTGTCTCTTCCTCTGATCAGGAATATTCTTTTCCTCCTTATGAGGATTCGGATGCTGAGGACTCCTTGCCCTCTGCCTCTCCGCCTGAAGATTTTTCTTTTGGGGAAACCTTACATGAGATGAGGGAACATTTTCATTGGGAAGGTCAGGATTATTCTGCTTCCAAGAAGAGGCTTAGAGAATTCCTTCTTCCTCAACATAGGCCTTTGGCTATCCCTCCTGTTCTTGACATTGTGGATGATGCTTTTTCCGAGGCTAATTTGAATCCTGACTCCATGCCTCCTGCTCCCTCTAAGCCTGATAGGTTTCATAGGGTTCATGAGTCTCATTTGTTCTTGTTTAAGAATCCTTCTGCAGATCCTGAAACTATCTCAGGGCTCTAAGGCTGCTAAAGTTGCTACTTCTAAGAATCCTATTCCCTCTGAGAAGGATTCTCGTGCCTTAGACAGGTGGGGTAAAAAGGTATATACTTCTGCTACGCTTTCTGTTAGGGCTTTAAATTGCCAGTTTCATATGTTTAAGTATCAGCAATTTCTTTTGTCTGTTTTAAAGCAAAAGCTTGCCTCCCTTCCTGCATGTGCAGAGGATAAGGAACTACAGGATGTATTGCATGCAACTGAACAACTGAACAAACATAGCTTGCATTGTGGTTTTGATGCTTTGGATGCTTCTTGCAGGGCCGCAGCCTCTGGTACTGTTATCAGGAGACATGCTTGGCTTCGTGAGCAAAGTTTACCTGAACAGGTTAAGGCTAAATTATTAGATGCCCCTGTTCAGCATGATGTTCTTTTTGGATCTAAGGCTGAGGAGGTTATTAAAAAGATGGAAGAAAAGGCAAAATCTATGCAAACTGTGAAAAATTTCTTGCAAGTTCAGCCTCCTAGATTTTCCAGGAATTGGCCCTCCAAAAATTGGTCCTTTCCCACGTCTGACAGGCCTCAAAGAGGAAGATATAGACGCTCCAGAGGTCGTGGCCAAGCTCAGGCCTCCTACAGATCGAGACAATGGACTGCTTCTTCACCTAGAAGGGGAGAACAAAGGAAGCAAACTCAATGACTCTCTCGGTTGGGCTACAGGACCTCTTTACCTGGATGCCCCTCTCGGAGGAAAACTCTTTTTTACAGAAATTGGACTCATATTATCCAGGACAAATGGGTATTGGACGTCATTTTAAAAGGCTACAAATTCCACTTTCATACCTTGCCAAGGGCTTTCGGTTGGCCAGATCTGCCAAAACATCAATGGTCAGAGGCCTTAAATCAAGTGGATGCTCTTCTGGCCATGAGAGCCATAGAGCCTGTTCCACTCTCAGAGATGGGAAAAGGTTTTTATTCAAGACTGTTTCTGGTTCCAAGAAAGCAAAGCTCATGGAGACCTATTCTGGACCTTTCTGCACCTTTTTGGAAATTCCAAAATTCAAGATGCTTACTCTGCAGCAGCTGATTCCAATGCTCTCTCAGGACGCTTGGATGGTGACATTGGATCTAAAGGAAGCTTATTTACACATTCCCATCAGGCAGGAACGCAGGAAATTCCTCAGGTTCAAGGCAGGTTCGAGACACTTTCAATTCTCTGTACTGCCCTTTGGTTTATCTACTGCACCCAGAGTTTTTACCAAGTGCCTGGCACCAGTAGTGGCTTATTGCAGACTCCAGGGGATTCAGATTTATCCCTATTTGGACGACTGCCTTATTCAGGCAGACAGCAAGGATCTTTTACTTCAACATCTGGATTTTGTTCAACGTCTTCTCCTCCTACTGGGATTTTCAGTGAACACAAGAAAGTCACATTTGATCCCTTCTCAACAAATGGTATTTCTGGGAGCCCTCTTAAATACAACCTTACAAAGGGCCTTCCTCACTACAGAAAAACAAATACAGCTGGCTTCAATTTTCAAGACTTTGGCAACTCTACCTCAGCTCACTGTAAGGAAATTCCTGCAGGCACTGGGCTACATGGCTTCCTGCATTCTGTTGATTCCAAATGCTAGGCTTCATATAAGAAAGCTTCAATGGTATCTGAAAAGTGTATGGTCGCAGCATTACCACGATCTGGACACTCTGATTCCTCTGATCCCCTGCCTCCAGAAGGAGTTCCTTTGGTGGTCCAGGGTGTGCGTTAAACGAAGGAAAGCCTTTCCGTCTTCCTCAACCTTCTCAAATCATAACCACGGATGCCTCGGATTATGCTTGGGGAGCACATTTTCTAGGCAATTGCCAGCAGGGAACCTGGACAAAGGATCATCTTCACTGGCACATCAATCTGAAGGAAATGTTGGCAGTTCAAAATGCTCTTCTAGCCTTCAAGAACCTTTTGCATCCAGGACCTCTTTTGATTCGCACAGACAACACCACAGTCATGTGGTACATAAACAAGCAGGGGGGTTCTCATTCATACCCCCTTTGCAGACTAGCTATGGCTTTATGGGACACAGCTCTAAATCTGAATCTACATCTCCAGGCCCAATTCATACCAGGAGAACAGAATCTCTTAGCAGACAGCCTGAGCAGGAACATTTTAGATCTTCACGAATGGATGCTAGACACCAACTTATTCAACAGGATTACTGCAGTTTGGGGATGCCCCCAGATAGATCTGTTTGCATCCCATCTCAATCATCAGCTGCCTCTCTTTTGCACCAGGTCATTCCACAAAACAGCTTGGAAAGTGGATGCCCTGTCCTTCAGCTGGAGAAACCTTTCGGGATATGCCTTCCCTCCTCTTCCTCTTCTTCCTCGGATTTTACTAAAGATAAGACAGGAAAAGTCCAAGTTCCTCATCTTGATTGCTCCAAATTGGCCTCGACAGTTTTGGTATCCAACTTTAAAGCACCTGTTCTTGGAGCCTCCTTGGATTCTCCCTCTGAACCCTTCTCTTCTGTCCCAGCATCAGGGTCAGTTGCTACATTCCAATCTCAAGACCCTTTGTCTGGCAGCTTGGCTCTTCAAAGGAATTTGATCTCTTCTAGTCTTCCCAAACAAGTTTTGGATGTTCTTTTGGAAACTAGACGACCTAGCACTAGGAAATCCTATGCCTCTAAATGGAAGAGATTTTGCATTTGGATGCAGGACCGAGGCTTGGACCCTCTGGTACCTGATCTCTCTTCTATTTTGCTTTACCTTTCGGATCTTTTGTCTAATGGACTTTCCTTTTCTTCCATTAAGATTCATGCTTCTGCTATTTCTGCTCATTTCAGTACTGATCCCCCTGTTTTTTCTCATCCTTTGGTGAGACAATTCTTGAGAGGGGCTAAGAATTTATGGCCTCCCAGAACCCCTCCTGTTCCTGCTTGGGATCTTAATTATGTTTTAGAAAAACTTACTTTGCCTCCTTTTGAGCCTGCTGCATCTTCAGATATTAAGTTTTTATCTTGGAAGACAGTTCTTTTGTTAGCTTTGACTTCTGCCTGAAGGGTCTCAGAGTTGCAAGCTCTCATGGCTGTGGAACCATACCTTATTTTCCACCAGGACAGAGTATCCTTGAGGACCAATCCTACTTTCATGCCTAAGGTGATTTCGAAAGTGGCTTTGAATCAAACAATTCACCTTCCTACCTTCTTTGTTAATCCTCAGAATAAAGGGGAAAGGATTTTGCATTCCTTGGACGTGCACAGACAGTTACGATTTTATTTGGACAAGACTAAAGAGTTCAGAAAATCTAACCAATTGCTTGTTTCTTTTGCCTCCAGTTCTCTTGGAAAGGCTATTTCCAAACAAATTATTTCCAAATGGATTTCTTATGGAATAAGATTTTGTTACACTCATCATGGGAAACAATTTCCAGGTACTGTGAGAAGTCATTCTACTAGAGCAGCTGCTACTTCTACAGCTTTTCTCAGGGGAGTTCCTACCAAGGATATCTTGGAAGCTGCCACTTGGAGTTCTGTGCATACTTTTTCCAAGCACTACAATCTCCCTTTGTATTCTAAGACCAGGGCAGGCTTTCTGCTGTTTTGCAGGGTCTTCTTGCTGCCCCTTCTGTCTAAACCTCCCCCCTTTTTTTTCACTGCTTTGGGATTCCACCCTACAGTTATGACTGCAACAGTGAAACACGATGAACGTAGTACAGTTGTGTACACCTACCATAAATGTAGATGTTCGAGTGTCTTCACTGTTGCAGTCGGTGTTTCCCTCCCTCCTATCCCCTCTTTTTCTCTTTTTTGTGGTGTATTTGTGTTTCCTAGTGGGATTCATTTATGATTTATTAGGGGCTTCTGACATCTAGGGCAAGAAAGGCTGGAGAAGATGGTGCCGGCTGAGGGCTATGTACCAGAGCGTACTAACGTCAGGGTACTGGCTTGTACAGCCGACGCCGGACCCAGACTTTGGGATTCTGGCCGACCTCGGGCTGCCTGCCGGCAGGAGCACCCTACAGTTATGACTGCAACAGTGAAGACACTCTAACATCTACATTTATGGTAGGTGTACACAACTGTACTTTCTGCAGACATCCAAAGAATGACACTGCCTGTACTGATGAATGTGCACCATCACTAACTATAAGATTTAAATTATGGCAGGCACACAGCACATAAAAAGGCCTTGAATTCATCTGTTTTATCCGGGCCTGCAGTCCAGCCCGTTTCCCCTTCATGTTGCTGCCATTGTCGTATCCTTGTCCTCGACAGTCATTAATGTCCAGTTGATGATTTTGAAGAGTCTGAAGAAGAGCTTCTGTCAGTCCTGCCCCAGTTGTGTCATTCACAGGCACAAATCCCAGAAAATGTTCCTCAACTGTGGCTGCAGTCTGTGAAATATCCACATACCAAACTACTACAGTCATTTGCTCTTGATTGCTGATGTCTGGCATGCAATCAAGAATCACAGAAAAGTACCTAGCGTCCTTCACCTTCCCTACAATGATCCTTAAAATAGCATTTGCAATCAGCTGGATAACTTCATTCTGTATGTCCTTCCCAAGATAGTGATCCATTATCTCTTTATTACGAATATGACGCAAATGTTCAGCCTTGCTAGGGTCAAACTGCGACAAAAGTTGCACTTGACCTAAGAAGTTGCCATTGCCATAGGTGTCCAGGGCATCAGTTGTACCACGGAATGCCATGTTCCGTTCTGCCAAGTACTGGACAACAGCAATAATGCGTTCTAACACACCATGCCAGTGAGTTCTCCTTTTCAACCACTGCTTGTCTCTTATCATCCATAGTCTGCCTACTCTTTATTCTGTTGTCCAGTTCCTTCCACTTCATCATGCATGCCATATGCTCTGGCGCTTGGTCATGGTTGTGTAATGCTTTGGACATCTCTCTCCATGCTTTGTAACCAGCTGACCTGAGGAGATGGTTAGAATGTCCAAACAATTTGCATGGAAAGCAAAAAGTACAGTTATCTACACCTATCATAAATGTAGATGTTTGAGTGTCTTCACTGTTGCAGTCATGACTGTAGGGTTCTCCCCTGCCGGCAGGCAGTCCTCGGTCGGCCAGAATCCCAAAGTCTGGGTCCGGCGTCGGCTGTTCAACCATGCTCCCTGACATCAGAGTGCCAGGAGTACAAAGCTGACAGCCGACGCCATTTTCTCCAGTTTTTCTTGCCTCAGATGTCAGGAGTCCCAAAATGGAAAAGGTCCCATATCCTTTGCAAATACACCTCAGAAGAATGGTGAAAAAAGGAACCACACAAAAGTAAAAACAAGAGGGGATAGGAGGGAGGGAAACCCAGACTGCAACAGTGAAGACACTCGAACATCTACATTTATGGTAGGTGTACACAACTGTACTATGTTCATCATGTTTCACTGTTGCAGTCATGACTGTAGGGTAGAATCCCAAAGCTGAAAGAAAGGGAGGTGGTCATAAAGAAGAAGGGGTGGCTAAAAGGCCCTGCAAGACTGCAGAGGCAAAGCCTGCTCTAGACTTAGAGTAGAGAGGTAGATTGTAGTGCTTAGAAAAAGTATGCACTGAACTCCAAGTTGCAGCCTCCAAAATGTCCTTGGTAGGAACTCCCCTGAGAAAAGCCGCAGAAGTGGCAGCAGCTCTGGTGGAATGAGTCCGTATACTCCCTGGGATTTGCTTTCCATGGTGTGAATAACAAAATCTGATTCCATGAGCAATCCATTTAGAAATGGTCTGTTTTGAAATGGCTTTACCTTGGGAACTTGAAGCATAAGAAACAAACAATTGCTCTGATTTCCTGATGTCCTTGGTTCTGTCCAGGTAAAAACGTAGTTGTCTGTGTACATCCAAGGAATGTAAGATGTAACTTGCCTACCTTTTTCCCCACTCCTCAAAATAAAGGGGAAAGATCCTTTCCCCTTTATTTTGAGGAGTGGGGAAAAAGGTAGGCAAGTGGATAGTCTGATTTAAAGCCACTTTGGAAACCACCTTAGGCATGAAGGTAGGATTAGTCCTCAAAGACACTCTGTCTTGATGAAAAATAATATAAGGCTCCATGGCCATAAGAGCTTGTAACTCTGAAACTCTTCTGGCAGAGGTTAGGGCTAACAGAATAGCTGTCTTCCAAGATAAAACTTGATGTCAGAAGAGGTGGCAGGCTCAAAAGGAGGCAAGGTCAGTTTTTCCAAAACATAGTTGAGATCCCAAGCAGGAATGGGAGGAGATCTAGGAGGTCTTAAGTTCTTGGCTCCCCTGAGAAACTGTCTCATGAGCTGGTGGGAAAAGATTGGAGGGTCTGTATTATAATGAGCAGAAATAGCAGAGGCATGAATCTTAATGGAAGAGAAAGAGAGGCCCTTATGTAAGAGATCTGTCAAGTAAAGTAAAATTAAAGGAATGTTCGGAAGAAGAGGATCAGAATCCTGAGCCTGCATCCAGGAACAAAATCTTTTCCATTTTCCTGCATAAGATTTTCTAGTACTAGGACGTCTGGCTTCCAAAATGACATCCATAACCTGCTTGGGTAGGAAAGTAGAAATCAAAGGCCCTGGATTAACCAGGCTGCCGGGCTGAGAGTTCTGACATGAGAGTGTAGAACCTGACCCTGATGTTGGGACAGAAGGTTCAGAGACTGAGGTAAAACCCAAGGGGGCTCCAGACATAGGTTTTTTAGAGTTGGGTACCAAAACTGTCGAGGCCAATTTGGGGCCAGCAAGATTATCATCTTGGGGTTGTCCTGTTTTATCTTTAATAATACCTGTGGAAGAAGAGGAAGAGGCGGAAAGGCATATCCCGAAAGGTTCCTCCAACTGAATGATAGGGCATCCACTTTCCAAGCTTCTTTGTGGAATGTCCTGTTGCAAAAATTCTGTAGTTGATGATTGAGATGGGATGCAAAGAGGTCTATGTGAGGACATACCCAGACAGCTGTTATCATCCTGAATATTTTGGTGTCCAGCATCCATTCGTGTGGATCCAAAAGGTTTCTGCTTAGACTGTCTGCCAGGAAGTTTAGCTTCCCTGGTAGAAATTGAGCTTGAAGGTCCAGATTGCAAGCTAGAGCTGTGTTCCATAGATCCATGGCTAGTCTGCAAAGGGGGTAGGAATGAGATCCCCCTTGCTTTGTTTATGTACCACATAACTGTAGTGTTGTCTGTCCGTATTAGTAGTTGTCCTGGATGTAAAAGATTCCTGAAGGCCAGTAGAGCTTCCTGGACAGCTAACATTTCCTTTAAATTGATATGCAGGTGCTTCTGATCCTTTGTCCAAAGGCCCTGCAGACAGTTGCCCTGAAAATGGGCTCCCCAAGCATAATCCGAGGTGTCCGTGGTTAGAATCCGAGTGGCAGGAGGCAGACAGAAGGGCTTCCCTTTGTTTAGAGTACATGCCCTGGACCACCAAAGAAATTCCTTTTGAAGGCAAGGAAGAATGGAGATCAGTATGTCTAAACTGTGGCAATGCTGAGACCATACACATTTTAGGTACCACTGTATTTTCCTCATGTGTAGTCTTGCATATGGTATGAGAAGGATGCAGGAGGCCATGTAACCCAGAGCCTGCAGGAATCTCCTTGCAGATAGCTGAGTTAAAGTTGCCAAGGTTTTGAAAGTTGAAGCCAGCAGTAACTGTTTTTCGGATGTTAGAAATGCCATCTGGGTTGTGGTGTTTAGAAGAGTACCCAGAAAAGTTATCTGTTGTGAGGGTGTCAAATTTGACTTTTTTATGTTTACTGAGAAACCCAGGAACTTGAGGAGGTTCTGAACAAATTCTAGATGCTGGAGTAAGACATCCTTGCTGTCTGCCTGAGTTAGACAATCGTCCAGATAAGGGTAAATTTGAATTCCCTTGAGTCTGCAGTAAGCTACTACTGGAGCCAGGCATTTGGTGAAGATCCTGGGCGCAGTAGACAATCCAAAGGACAGTGCAGAGAATTGAAAGTGCCTCGCTCCGGCCTTGAATCTGAGGTATTTTCTGCGTTCCTGTCTGATGGGAATGTGTAAATATGCCTCCTTTAATCCAAGCATCTTTGGACAGCATTGGAAGTAGCTGCTGGAGAGTAAGCATCTTGAATTTTGGAATTTCTAGAAAGGTGTTCAAAACTGACAGATCCAGAATGGGTCTCCATGAGTTTTGCTTCCTGGGGACTAGAAAGAGCCTTGAGTAAAAACCTTGTCCCATCTCTGAAAGTGGAACCAGTTCTATGGCTTCCATAGCCAAAAGAGCTTCCACCTGGTTTAAGGCCTCTGTCCATTGATGTTTTGGAAGGTCTGGCCATCCGCTTGGCCTTGGCAGGGTATGAAAATGGAATTTGTAACCTCTTAGAACCACATCCAGAACCCACTTGTTTTGGGTTATATGAGTCCAATTTTGATAAAAAAAGAGTGAATTTTCCTCCAAGAGGGGCTTCCAGGCAAGAAGTTCCTGCAGCCCAACAGAGGGAGTCATTGAGTTTGTTTCCTATGAGTTTGTGACCTGTCCTCTCCTCCCCTAGGGGTGGAAGCAGTCCACTGTCCTGGTCTATAAGAACCTTGTGTTTGAGGCCTTCCTCTGGAGCGTCTATATCTACCTCTCTGAGGCCTGTCTGAAGTGGGAAAAGACCAATTTTTAGAAGGCCAATTTCTGCTAAATCTTGGTGGCTGTACTTGTAAGAAATCTTTAACTGTTTGCATGGATTTCACCTTATCCTCCATCTTTTTAATCACTTCTTCAGCTTTTGATCCAAACAAAACATTATGCTGAACAGGAGCATCCAATAATTTAGCTTTCACTTGTTCTGGCAAATTTTGTTCCTTTAGCCATGCATGCCTTCTAATGACTGTGCTGGAGGCAGCAGCCCTACAACAAGCCTCCAGGGCATCAAATCCACAGTGTAAACCATGCTTTCCAACTTGCTCAGTGGCACGCAATAAGTCATGTAATTCCTTATCATCTGCACAGGCAGAAATGGAAGTAACCTTTTGTTTTAAAACAGACAAGAGAAATTGCTGGTATTTCAGCATATGAAACTGACAGTTTAAAGCCCTGATGGACAAAGTAGCAGAAGTGTACACTTTTTTGCCCCATCTTTCTAAAGATCTAGAGTCCTTTTCGGTGGGAATGGGATTTTTGGCAGAAGCGGCCTTAACTCTCTTGGGGCCCTGAGAAATGGTTTCAGGGTCAGCAGAAGGGTTCTTGTATAAAAACTGGTGGGAATCAGGAACCCTGTAATATCTATCCGGCTTGACAAGAACAGGAGGAAAATAATCAGGGGTTAAATTAGCCTCCGAAAAAGCATCATCCACAATATCCAAAACAGGAGGAATAGCCAGGGGTCTATGTTGGGGGAGAAGAAGAAAATCCCTTAGTCTTTTCTTAGATTCTGAATACTCTTGTCCTTCCCAGTGGAAATGTTCCCTCAGTTCATGCAAAGTTTCCCCAAAAGAGAAATCCTCAGGGGGAGAAGCTGAGGGAATAGATTCCTCAGCATCAGAATCCTCATAAGGAGGGAAAGAATATTCCTGGTCAGAAGAGGAAACTGAAGAAACAGAAGCTTGATCAGAGGAATCATAATAAACATCTTGCCTTGGCCTTTTATCTGGAGGGGGATGTGAACACCTAATCATAGTAAGTAAATCCTCCGCCATCTTGAGTAACTGTTTCTGTGACTTGGGAGCCGGTTCAGAAGAGGCTTGTGTTGCAGTCTTTGATTTAGAAGGAGTCTTTGCCTTTGTCTTTGCCTTTATTATAAGCTGAGTAGGCCTGAAAACCCCTTCGGAAGCCGGTACCTGCACAGCCGCTCTGGACTCATCCGAAGGAGCATTGTCCGAAGGTCCTGCAATAGAGATATTTAAAGGCCTTGTTGGCTCCTTGTGAGAGTCCGTTTCGGCCATCGGTTCTGAAGTGGCCGATGACAGGGGCTGCAAAAGCGCCTCACTGACAACGGCCGAACCTGAAGCTGGCTCCACTTGTGCGCTATCATCAGATTTGGACCTCGGAGGCCTGTCTTTATCCTTGTGATGTTTGTGAACTCCGGTAGCCGGAACTGTATCCGACGACATTTTGTAGTTAAAGCGCCTACCGAAGTAATGAAAAGCAAAATCATACCTTCATTTAATTGTACGTTGATTGAATCTAGCACAAAACCGACAACTAGCTACGCCGTGGACAGGGCCTAAGCAAGGAATACAGTAAGAATGAAAATCCTTATGAGGCATTTGCTTCCCACATGAAATGCAATTATTAACTTTTTCTGACATCGGACTGGAGCAAGAAAAAGTTTCAGCTTTGAGTGGAGAAGAAAGTCTTCGGACTGAAGTTTATCAGAAAAAATCGTCAGGAGTCAGCCGACCGGCACTTGCGAACTGCTATCACCGCACGGCAAGAAAGACTAGAGAAAATGGTGTCAGCTGTCAGCTTTGTACTCCTGGCACTCTGACGTCAGGGAGCATGGTTGAACAGCCGACGCCGGACCCAGACTTTGGGATTCTGGCCGACCGAGGACTGCCTGCCGGCAGGGGAGAACTCTACAGTCATGACTGCAACAGTGAAACACGATGAACATCAGTGCGTCCTTTGAGACTGAATATGTCAGCCAAGTGTGTTTTGCTCTCGCTCCATTAGGCAGCACATGGAAATTGTTCTCGGATGTAAATCTTCTTTTCTGCTCATTGACTGGGAACTGTGGTAACACCACTTGCACAGGTCCATGCTGAATGGCAGCTAGCCTAAACTCATCCCTAATCAACAGACAAACAGGTAAAAGGAGTGCAGAACAGGACGCAGCTCATGCGGATACGGAAGGTCCCAAGTACAGGAACAGCAGTCGATCACTGAGGCAGCACTGAAGCAGCAACAACGTAAGCAGCAAGTGTAGTACACAAGTTCTTTATTACGACCACCAAAAGATAAAACAAATAGTCCACAGAATATTTCCACAGTTAAGCGCTTTCGATTGGTACAACCAATCTTCCTCAGAACTAATGCCTTTAGGAATCATTCCATCTTTTATACACTACAAATGTGACACTTATCAAAAGTGCGCCAAATCTCTTAAAGCCCCAGCATCTTGGGTTAAAAATAATCATAAAAAAATCCTAAACATATGAAAATGGAATTTGCTTCTACACAACTAAAATAAACATTGTTGGTCTAACATAAAAATACTAGACATATTACGAAGCTCATGTAACAATAGATACACAAAAAAATTTTATACTTAGGGAAACAAAAACCTATCTTAAATATGAACATGAAGAATAAAATAATGAATCTAATGATGAGTACACTTCTGATAACCCGCTAATATATAATAATTATCATATAATTGCACAATACACAAATAATTCATCTAATAAATATAATAAATATACTATGCTAATAACTTCTAAAACCTAATTAAAAAATTCTAAAAACTATTCACTATATCTCCCATGGATAACCTGAAATATATTTATTCAACAAGGAAAGGTTTGATGCTAATATGGTCATTGAGACCTGGAAATCTAGTTGCATCAGTTTTTATTTGCCATATACTTTCCTTGAGGGCTAATTCATTTTTCCAATTACCTTCCAGCCGATAAATTTGATCAATAACAGCAAATATAAACACATGGTTATCCCCTTTTTCAGACACATGCCTATATAGCGCATTGGTAGTATCATGTTTGCTAATCTTGTAATAGTGTTCGTATATTCGTTTTTTAATACATCTCTCCGTTTTTCCAATGTAGTAAGCCCTACATGCTGTACAGCAAGCAAGATAGACCACTCTTTTACTATTGCAATTCCCTCTTTTGCATTTAATCACAGTTTTATTCATGTCAGCTAATATAACTTTATCTGCTTCATTTATGTAACGACACTGGCGGCAGCTACCACACTTAGTACTCCTCGGCGTACTTATCTTTCCCTAACTTCAACCCATCTGAACGTTCCAGGAGTCTTTTGATATTAGGTGCCACCTTGTATACAATCTTTGGTTTATTGCCTAACTTAATATCTAAGCCATTTGAGTTAATGACATCCCAGTGTCTATGCAAAATTTCCTTAATAAAATTTACGTATGGGTTGTAAATAAGCACACAAGCTCTCTGAAAATTTTCAGTCATTTCGTTAGCCCTAATATTGTTTAAGCCGTTAATATCACCAAGTAACGGTTTATATTTGTTACACCATTCAGTAATAACAAAATGAGAAATTTTCTTAATCATTCTCATCGGATATCCCCTCTTGTGGAACATATTGCACAGTAAATCCATATCTTCCTTCATAACAACCTCTGTAGAGGACATTCGTGCTGTTCTGATGCATTGTCCCTTAATAATGTTTCTAAACATATAAGGCGGATGGTTGCTGTTATAGGCTATAAAATCATTGGAGTATGTGGACTTTCTAAAAATTCTGGAAGCAAATCCTTCATCTGTATGCCAAATAAATGTGTCTAAATAGGCAATCTCCTTAATACTGAAGTTGTATGTAAATTTAAGAAATTCAGTAGTACTGTTGAGGAATTCAACAAACTCATGAATCTCATCCTCAGACCCCTTCCATAGTATAAATAGATCATCCAGAAATCGGGCATAATATTCCACCTTCTCATAGTATTTACTCTTAAACAAAAATTCGGTTTCCCATTCTAACATGACCATGTTGGCAAATATGGGAGCACAAGAAGCCCCCATGGCCACCCCGATCCTTTGTCTAAAGAGCTCACCCTGGAACGTAATATAGTTATGTTCCAACACCAGGGACATGAGTTCAGTGAGCAAACAGATCTTATCCCAGGTAAACCCAGAGTATTTTCTAAGACTGTTAGAAAAAAATTCCAACCCATCTTCCTTAGGTATACTGGTGAATAGATCTACCACATCAATGGTAATAAATATATACTCCTTGTTCCATTTGTCGGGTGTAAGGTTTTGTAAAAAATGCCAGGAATCTTTCATGATGTGAGGCACTACTTTATATATATGTTTCAACCAGGTGTCAATCAGGACTCCTATATTATAAGTTTTGGATTTAGATCCTGACACTATAGGTCTATTCGGTTCGTCGATGATGGATTTATGGATTTTAGGTATGCCAATAATTTTGGCCACTACAGGATAGTCATTTCTTATGAACTTGTAAATTTCATCACTTATCCTGTTGTCTATCATATATTCTTCAATGATCAAGTCAATCCTTTTATAACCTATATTAATTTGATTATGTGATGTAACTTCATAGTTTCCTGAATCATAGAGCCAATTGTGCATTTTGGAATTGTAGTCAATGGTATAACAAACCACGATACCACCTCCTTTATCCGGCTTCATTATGTCTTTATTACATATTAAACTATTCAAACATGTTCTTTCCTTCCGTGTGAGATTATCAAGCCCTAAACTCTTTTTAATGCTGTTCTTTTTATAATTGGAACAAAACCAATATATATCTTTACTCACTATCCGTTCGTAGCTAAGAGCAGACTGGTTGTTGGGGGGTATAAAAGTGCTTCGTTTCTTAAGGGTAACATGGTCACTAACATTGTCAACTGTACTATTATCAAAATGAAGAGCCAGGTTAAGTCTTCTGCAATACAGTTTCACTTCCTTAATTGTATCTATAAGATTGAAGTCAGAGGTAGGTATGAATTTCATTCCTTTACTGATCAAGCTTACAAACTCATTCTCAATTGAGATATCAGTATAGTTGTAAACATAAAATCCGTTATGTTCAGTCATGATCTGGTGAGAATCCATTGTATTATCATCCCTATCTAATGAGGGTAAGTGTTCTAGATATTTGTGAACCACATCATTAAACAGAACACAAAGATGCTCACTGTGTTTCTTAATACTGTGAATAATGGAATAAATACAACATTCAATGGTCCCCTGTCTATAATCAGATAGCTCCTTCTGTTCACATAGTCTGTTGACTAATTCCATCTGTTGTTGTGGTTCCTTAGTTTGGGTGCTGGGTAGTATCTCCCCCCCCGAAAATTTTCATCACCTTTAACACTTCTTGGTCTATCATTAATACTGTAGACTCTTTCTCTACCTTCATTCCTCCTATCAGTGGGCCAAATGTATGCTCTATTGATATCATAACTTTCTTTATCCCTCATTAATTTCCTGTTCTTTCTGTCAAAAATCACTTTCGTCTTGTCTTGTGTGTCTCTAAACTGTTTGTTGTACAAGTCCTTCCAATTACTGAACTCAGAGTGTCTGATAATGGTGTCATTCATACATTCAACTTCATGAGTCAAATAACTAAGTTTTTCATCATTGAATTTAATGAGCATTTGAATGTAGGCAAAGCCAAATTTATCAAATAATTCATTAAATTCCCTTTTAACTTCCTTACTGTGGTAGATACCCAAAGGAAGCTTAAAGAATCTAATACCCTTAGGAACTATCCTAGTATCAAGACATTTAGAAAGGTAAGCTAAGTCCATTTTAGTGTTTTTATATGCAGCCAACTTTTTCCCAAAATCATATATCATGTCCTTAATGCTATTGTGTTTAAAATCATGCATATTGAAATGTTCATTAGTAACCACATTCATATTAGATTCAAAAACATATTCATCAGATAAAAACTGGTCCATTAGGACCATAGACGAGTTGGAGTTACAATTAATATTATATAAATTCTGCTTTTGTTTGTGCCCTTGCACATCCAGTCCTTTTCTAGAAACAGTCTCTTTTCTTAACACTGGACTATTGGCTTGCATAAATACATTCCCAATGTCATTATGTCCAACCCGTCTTGTGTTGCCATATTTTTTGGTTATTCTTTTTTCTTGAGGCCTAGCACCAAATGCTTCGTGATTACTTTTGTTGAAACTGAAGTCAAAAGTACAGTCATTCCCAGCCGAATGGCATAGAAAATTATTCCTACCCAACTGAAAGTCACAATTTGTGGACATACATGCATTGTCCTGCGTCCGAACTTCGGATGGTATGGGCAAGTCAATCTGTTCGATCTGGTCAGGAACAACAGAGTCCTGTAACAAAACCGGAAAAGCAGGTCAATAATAAGATCCTGTACAATGATACAATCGCGTTGAGATGTTCGATTACCATCTGGTCCCTCATTAATTATAACAGGATCTTTCGGTTTAACAAATGTACCACAAACTTTGCCGGTTTTGTCAGTAATAGCTGAACACAAAACAGAATTAGAATTGTATTGCTCACGCATATTTGTATTTACCTTGCGCTCAGCAGTTTGTTTGTGCTCCGTAAATAGTTCCATAACTAGGGCAGTTAGTTTGGATATATCGTTTTGTAGACACTTCCATACCCGACAATGAAGCAGGCGAACCCTCCACACTTCCAGCCATGTCAACACTAGGAACAAAGAACTGATGCAAAATCAGCAGACAAACAGGTAAAAGGAGTGCAGAACAGGGAAGGTCCCAAGTACAGGAACAGCAGTTGATCACTGAAGCAGCACTGAAGCAGCAACAACGTAAGCAGCAAGTGTAGTACACAAGTTCTTTATTACGACCACCAAAAGATAAAACAAATAGTCCACAGAATATTTCCACAGTTTCGATTGGTACAACCAATCTTCCTCAGAACTAATGCCTTTAGGAATCATTCCATCTTTTATACACTACAAATGTGACACTTATCAAAAGTGCGCCAAATCTCTTAAAGCCCCAGCATCTTGGGTAAAAAATAATCATAAAAAAATCCTAAACATATGAAAATGGAATTTGCTTCTACACAACTAAAATAAACATCCCTAATCAAGTCTGGCCAAGTCCCTAGATCCTCCAAAGATGTACCTGACATGCCCTGCAAGTCATAGGCCACATCTGTCACTACGGAAGTATGGGCTCCTTCTGTATCAAAGTCTGGTGATCCAGGCAATACCTCAGGTGAATCTGCATTTGCTGCCGTGCTTTCATACATGGTAATGGCTGTAGGTCCACAGGGAGTAGACTGTGGTGTGGCCGCAAGAGAGTGGTCACTTTCTAGTGAAAGGATGCTGGCCTCACAGTGGTCAGACTGTAATGCAGAACCATTGTGTTGTCCTGAAGGCAGACTTTTTCCTGAATCTCCCCTCTCCGATGAGTCACAGAAAAATTTCATAATGGAACCCTGTCTCTTTGCATCCTCATTCCTCTGCTGCTGAAGCTTTCTTTTTGCTGCTCCTGACAAATATGTAGGCTTCATCTCTAACTGGGAATGGAAGTAAAGCAGAATTACTACACATGCAGAGTCCTTTTCTCATACTGTTATTAAAAATGCTTAATGACTTGCATTGACAGTCACTATTGCACTGCAGGCAGAAAGACTGAAAAAATGACTAACCGGTAGGCACAAACAAGTAATGAGAGGCCCAGGTTACAGTTTCATGTTAAATATCTAACACTAGAGGTGAACTTTAGCTTTTTCTACACAATTATTCCACTGTCATCCCCCTAAACATGTGAAGAGGCCACAAATGATGCAAATGATCAATATTACAAGCTCTCAGACTAAAGTCTGAAAGAACTAATAACTAGGAGAGGCACAAATTTGAAGGGGAACACACCAAACTGAGGCAAGACAAATGTTATGGTACAATACAAACTACACATGCCCACTACCTCTCAATCTCTTAGCAGACTTGAACAAATCAAAATCATTGGTTGAACAAAGGAGTGAAATCATGGATTTGCTAGAAAACCTCATTTGTGAGGGATGAAGAAGTGGCACACAGACTGGGAGACTGACATTCCCACAACCCCTCTTAGCACAGGATCCGTGTACAAAAGCATAAATCCAAGGAATGTACCATGCATTACGTGGAGGGTATGAAACAAGAAGTCCATTTCTGTTAGTAGCCTCAGCCGTCCGCATTGTGCTATGCAATCATTTTGAGAGAGAACAAGCTAAAAATCTAAAACATCTGGGCACAATTCTCACAGGCCCCATCAACCTCCTAAAACTGTCAACTTAATTCAGACAGCCAAAAAACTTGGATAGCAGAGCAGTGTTTGCAGTAGTATGCATTAAAGACATCAGTACATTCTGTGGAATTCTTACCCCCCATCTCAGCACAATTTTGGACAAAGTGAAAAAAAAAATGACCAATGTGCTTATACAGTCTGTGACCCCCCCCCCCCAATTACAAAAAGAACTCCAGGCAAACAATGGACACTGCAATATTCTCACAGGCCCTAACCACACTTCAATACAATAGCTATGGACCATAAAAATAAGTCATTGCAACAAGGCATATCAAGGACAGTTAGACAGCACTGTAAACAGATAGCAGAACAGTGTTTGCATTAGCAGGCAGTAAGATATCAGTACATTCTGCGGAATTCTTAACCCCCCCCCCCCCCAAGTCAAGGCAGAATTCTGGATGAAGTGAAAACAAAAAAGGCATAGCATAAACAATGCGCTTACAGTCTGGGACCCCCTATTAAAAATACTCCAAGCAAACAATGGGCACTGCAACATTCTCACAGGCCCTAACCACACTCCCAAACCTTCAACACATTAACTAAGGACAACGAAAAAAGTTAAGCAATTGCATCAGTAGTACATTGTTGGTAAACACAATAGTAGCGTAACAGGGTTTGCATTAGTATACATTCGAACATCTACACCTTCTGCAACATTCTCACAGCTGCTAACTACCCTCCTGACATTAGGCATGGTAAACAATGCACAAGTCCTCTCGTCCTCCAAAGAGCATAATTCAGACAGCTATAATAACTGCAGAACAAGGCGTAACATCAGGGATAGTTAAACAGTACTATAAACCTAGACAGCTGAACAGTGTTTACATTAGCATGTATTAAGATATCAGGCCCCATCAACCTCCAAATAGCATAATTCAAACAGCCAAAAATAACTGCAGAACAAGTTGTAACATCTGGGATATTTAAACTGCACTATAAACCTAGACATCAGAACAATGCTAATGCATTAAGATATCAGTATATTCTTCAGAATTCTCACACACCCCCACCCCCACCAGCCGATGCACAATAATCCTGGATAAAGTGAAAACCAAAAACATAGGCATAGCATTAACAATGTGCTTACAGTGTGTGTGGCCCCACATTAAAAAAACTTCAGGCAAACACTGAACACTGCAACATTCTCACAGCCACTAACTACTCTCCCAACATTGGGCTTTTTAAACAATGTACAGGCGCCAGCATATTCCAAATTACATAATCCAAACAGCCAAAAATAACTCAGAACAAGCTGTAACACTAGGGATATTTAAACAGTACTATAACCCTCGATAGAACAGTATTTGCATTAGCATGCATTAAGATATCAGTACATTCTGCAGAATCCCCCCCCCCCAGCCAATGCGCAATAATCCTGGATAAAGTGAAAAACAAAAACATAGGCGTAGCATTAACAATGTCCTTATACAGTACATGACCCCCATTAAAAAGGCTCCAGTCAAACATTGAACACTGCAACATTCTCAGTCCCTAACCACACTCCCAAACTTTCAACACATTAACTACGGACAATGAAAAAGTTGCAGTCATTGCAACAGTGAGTAGAACATTGCAGTTATATGCAATAGTAGTGTAACAAGGCTTGCATTAGTATACATTCAAAACATCTACGCCTTGAGCAGCAACATTTTCACAGCTGCAAACTACCCTCCCAACATTATGCATTTTAAGCAACGTACATGCCCCATCAACCTCCTAACCTCTCAGCACAATTCAACAACCAAAAAAAATGCAGAACAAGGTGTAACATCAGGGATAGTCTAAAACAGTACTATAAACCTAGATAGCAGAACAGTGTTTAACAAATGTGTAATAAAACTGAAAACCTACTGCAAATTCAGTTGACAATCTACCAACAGTTTCAAAAAGTAGCAGTTGAAGCCAGTTCTTATCCTGAACACTTAAAAGATCCATTACTGAGCAGTACACATCCCAACCATCTGGAAAATATATATTATACCCTTGCACAAAGGTGGAAGCTTGAGCAAACTTAAATTATAGGCCAAGAGTAATTCTTCCCCCACTACCTAAACTGGTAGAGGAATGCATTCATTCTCAACCAATAATTTACTTGCCAAATCCCAACACAGCTTCAGGCCTCATGCTGCAACTGCCCTCCTCAGTTATAATAACACAATTTACAAGTGATGGTATCTAGCTTTCTCAATGTGTTAAAGGCCTTTGTCAGAGTCTCTCAACAAACTACTAACTCTCTCACTAACCTTAATCAGATCCCCCTAGCCCTCCCCTGGCTCCAAAGCTACCCAAAAGGTCATAAACAGCCATAAAATGTTTCCAGTATCTATCCCCCCTCTACTTCCACTCACATTAGCAGTCTCACAAGGCTATATACTTGATCCACTTAAATTTAGTGGATTATCAACCTCACTAATGCCACATCCCTAGCACTCACAATCCAATATGCTGACATTGATACACTTGTGTTACATCTACCATGCAACAGTTCATGTCCAACTCAGGCTGAAATAAGCTAATCTTCACCACTTACCCCATACACCTAAGACTATTGACTTAGACAGCAGCATCTCACAAGACTGCCCACCTATCCCTGCTCTAGCCCACAAGACTGCCCACCTATCCCTGCTCTAGCCAACTACAATATCCTTCTCTGTCCCATTATTTATCTCCCATCCTTTTCGTCAACCCTATCCCATTCTCTCTACCATTTACATATACAGCATAGATACTGCCAAAACAAAATCCTCTTGCTCCAAATAAGTTATACACTCTCCTAACCAATGGGCAATCAAAACTAAATGTATATTACACTTCACATACCCTTATGTTGTCCCTCATATAAACAGAAACCAAATTATTTTACATATTTCTAGCACATGTACTAAAAAGCATTTCTCCCTGGGCATCCACTGAAAATTGGTTCTATCCTAGACTACCCAGAAAACAAATGTAAAATAAGAAAAGTAAAACTGGTATAACCACAGCCCCTCACCCCCCTACCTTCTTACCACCAGCGCATGGACATAAAACAAAACTGATACAACCACAACCTGACCCCCACCCTCTTAGCACAAAAACTCTACACAAAACCAAAATAAAACTAATACAACCACAGCCCCAAAATAAAACTGGTACCACTACAGTCCTCACCCCCCAAACCTCTTAGCACAAAAACTGTACAGAAAACCAAAATAAAGCTCATGCAACCACAGCCCACACTCCCCCAAACCTCTTAGCACAAGAAATATGCACAAAAAATAATCACCCACACCCACAAAAAATAAAGTTAAAACTAAACCCAAAAACTTACCTTTTTTGCTTTCCACAGAAGGCAGCAAGCTTCCAATACTCTGCTCCCTCTTCATGACTGAAGGCTCACCTGCTCTGCTTGCCTTCCTCAGACCACTCAGTCCCTTTGAAGTTGCCCTTAAAAGGACAGTTTGTCAGACCTTTTCAGAAGTTGCTCTTAAAAGGACAGTTTAAAAAGAGTAGAATCCAAAGACCATGACCGCTGCAAAGGCTTGATCCACTGCTGATCTGTTCCTGCTGTCCATCCTCATGCTGGTCCAAACCCCGCTCGATCCCTCTGCTGCTGCTAAGGAACACTCCTCTGTTGAAAAACAAGAGAAGTGATCCTTATTAGCTGCAGGTGCCTTTTTAAAGGCAGTTTGTGCAGGAAGTGAGTTGCTAGGACCAATCAGGTCCTTGCTTCATCACTTCCTACTTAAAAAAAAAAAAAAAAAAAGCAAGGACTTAGTTCGCAGGCTGCTGCAGCCAATCAGATCCCCTGTTTCAGCGAGTGGACCTGATTGAGTGCAGCTTGCCAGCGAATCAAAAAAAAAACAAAAAAACAAACGCAGTTCGAATTTTTGCGATGACGGAGCAGCTAGCCGTTCACGAGGAGCCGAGCCGAAGCAAAGTAAATGCCGGTCGGACCATCGGAGTAACCCGCGGATGCTGAATGGAGGCCCTTATTTGCGAGTAAGTAATCGGGGGCTCCTCATGGCCGCGGGTTTCGCGGGTGCCTAACGCTGGCTATGCTTACCCATAACAGTAGATGTTCAAATTTTTCACTGCTGCAATAGCCTTTAGACTATATGGGCTGTGTCCTGGCCAGGGCATAACAACCAGCCAGCTTCCAAAGGCTCTAGCTCCATCTGCCACATTCATTCTGACTGCCAAATGGTCAGCCCAGTAGAAGGAAATCAACAGTCAGAATGAAGTTTTCTACAGGACTTTCTTGCCAATAAGTAAAGAAGGAGCATGCTCATTCTGAAATTCAAATTATATAAAACTATCAAAACTTGTACAGCCCAACAAGGAACTATATGCACAAGAAGGGGATAGAGGGTGGGTGCAGCTACTGCAGCAGCAATTCAAGCATCTACTGTTATGAGTAAGAGCAACTTACACAAATATACCATGTTCATCATTCTCTCTGCTGAAAAAGCCTTTAGGCTATATGGGTTGATTACTAAAGCCTATCTAAGTTGAGAGAAGGATTGGATCCATTCGCCCCCAATAATAGTTTTAGCAAAGATGTCCTGGATCAAGAAAAGGAATCCCATCAGTAATGTATATAGCTGTCTCTAGAATACCTCTAGTGCTTACCCCTTTCCAATATGTCATCAAAGACAAGACTGAGGTAAAATGTGCTTTGATACTGCCTGGAACTAGTTTACTATAGAGGGTATAACAAAAGGCAGTAGCTGAGGACAACCATCTTGAAATAGTCTGCTTGGACACAAGTTGCCCTTTCTTTGTCTGAACATAAGAAATAGATAGTTGATTTACTTTTTTAAAACATTTATTTCTATCAAGCTAGAACCTGAGCTGCCATGCACACCCAGACTATGCAAAATCTTTTCTCTGTGGTTCTTTGGATATGAATAGCAGACTGGGGAGACTGATGGCTTCATTTAAAGTAAAATCTAAAACCACTTTGGGTTTCAGACAGGGCTGAACTACCATGACAGCTTACAACTCAAATACTCCTCCTGCAGATGTCAGAGCAATAAGAAGAAACGTTTTCCATGTAATAAATCTCAAATCTGCATGATGAACAGGTTAAGATGATGGCAGAGTTAACTTTTCCAGCATAAAGTTAAAATCCCAAGGAGTTTATGGGGTTATTTCAGATATAAAACTCACTTCAGAAACTTTTTCAGTAAAAACAGAGAAGAAAGTGGTGGATCCATGGGCAGACACAGTGAAATATCCACAAGATGTGTCTTGCTACAGAATTAGCAGAGGTCAGAGGATAGTAACTCAGCCAAATATTTTAGCACCAGTTGCACATAATACCTGAAGGGTACCAACTAGAAAATCTTTTCAAGTTACAACCTTAAGATTTCCTAGTAGCACATTTTCTTGCATCCTTTAGTACCTGCTACATATCCTCATGAAAGAGGTGTCTAAAAGGTACCAAAATTGAATCATTAAAGCAGTTAGCTGAAGATGTTTGAGACTGGGATTCATCAAACTCCCCTTGTCTTGTGTGAGTATGTTCAGCTTGTGAGGAAGCTTGTGGTAATTGCTCTTGGCCAATAAGAAGGTAAAAGCCAATGTTGCCTGGGCCAAAAGAAGGTCACCAGGAGATCTTGGGCGAATCCTTCTGAATATCCAGAAATACCCTGGGTATTAGTGGAATGGGTGGAAAGGTATAAAGGAATATTACCAACCATGGAAAAGTGAATGTATCATTTTCCTTGGCTTGTTTGCTAGAAGCCCTGGAGAAGAATTTTTTCAGATCTATTTGATGTAGAAAAATAACAAATGTTCATTCCACTACTCAGCATGCTAACCAAATACAACAACCACACTGAAAAGCAGAGCCAGATCCAGCACTGGGTGATCTAGGCAGTTGTCTAGGGCCTGTGTTGGCTCCGGGGCCCAACATCGTTATAAAAAAAATTAAAAAATAACGTCCTGTTAATAAAAAATATATATATATACATATCTCCCATAAAAGAGTAAAACTAAATCAGCAACAGGACCTCATGGGAGACTTCCGTAAATATACAAGCCCCAAAAAGTAAAACAAAATGAACATTAGGACCTTACAGTACACTTCTATAGGACAGCAAGACTCAGAAACCTCAGCTGTAAGACAACGTCCTATTATCATCTATAGAGATCACAGTATAAGCAGGACTTCCATGATAAAGGTTTTAGAGGACACTGTGCAGTGGACAATAGTATTATTTATACCTCTGGAGCAAATGTAGAGCCACAGGAACTACAAACTACTGCCTCTGGTAATGATATTGATACTAGTCTTGTTCCTTTAGTTATCTGTACCTCTTAAGTCTTAACTGCAGTGAGCACATCACTCCCGATGTTTTTGCAGCAACTTGCTGTTCCCTTTCTTTCTTTATGGAGATTTTCATACTGCTGATGGGTTATATTTTTGTAGAAAGTATGCATGTGTGTGGTGTGTGCAATGCCCAGTTAACAGCACTGTCTAGTTAAATGAATTTGCTCATAATCAAACCATGAACCTTAACTATTGAAAAGCAAATGCCTTAAACCTCTACACCATCTGCTAGCTCTTGTTTAATTTTATTTCTTTATTTTTTTTGTTTATTTTTGTACATCACTGAGGAAGACTGTCAGTGTCAAGTCACAGAGTTTCATAGTTGCATTAATCAGTGTCAGTGATGCAACAGGTAGCACACTTGATTTTGGTGTGGAAGGCTGTGGGTTGTCTTCCCACAAAAGGTAGACTGATTGCTGACACTACTTGAGTGTGTACTCCTTTAGATAAGATGCCTAGTAACTATGAACCTTTTATCAATTTGCTAGGCATTCCCTACTGCATATCACCAACATACTATTTTTAATGTAACACAGGCAATTTACTCAAGGGCAGCAAGCACTGAATTTGTAGATGAAGCAGTAGAATGCAGATACAAAACTCCCTTCAGAAACTGTTTCACTAAAAAACAGAAAAGAAAATGGAGGATCCCTTGGCAGGGAGTGGTGTGTTCACTGCAACTGAAACTCAAGAGGTACAGATAACTAAAGGAATAGGACTGGCACTGCTATCATTACCAGAAGCAGTACTTTGTAGTTCCTATGGCTTTCCATTTGCTCCAGATGTATAAATAATGTTATTGTCCACTGCACAAAGTCTTCTAAAAGCATAAGCATGAAATCCCTGTTTATCCCGTGGTTTCTATAGATGATGTTAGGATGCTGTCTTACCACTAACGTTCATGAGGCTTGTATTACAAAAGACTCCTACGAGGTCATCTTCATTAGTCACAGTTCTTTTTAATGTGGAATTATTCAAATGACTTTTATTTCCATAAAGATTGTACATACTGGCAGCAGCTTATAATGAAAGCAGTTTGAGTCCTCTTTTATGTTTGAAATGTTCTGAAATGCATAGTTTTGTCATTATTGCTTTATGCACTTTGCTTTTCTGCTTATTGGAAAAATGTTCAAAACTATAAATATAAAACATATTCTAACAAGTGGTGCTATATTAAATAAGGAATGTAATTTAATACACTCAGGAAGGTGAATCAAAGAACACATGTACTTATGCATGGTTACAAAAAATATGTGCCGAGGATCCATAGTTTGAAAACAGCCCAAAGGTGCACTAAATCTGCCACTGGCCAGACACATTTTCTATGAATGTGGGTTTCAAAGCAATTTCAATTAAAGTCAATTACAAGGGCAGAGAAGTTCAATGTTCAACATGTCAAGTCTGTTTTCATTACAAGACTGTACAGTATTGTTTTGCAAATGGCTATCAATGTTTGTGCTATAAAATTTGAAATAAAAGTTTTAAATTAAATTAAATTAAAATATCTATAATCACTGTAGAAGTAAAGAAGCAAATAGTAGGTGCACTGACAGATTTTAACACTGTTTACGGTAACTGGGGATAGACAGCCAAATAATGAGACACTGGAATGGCTGATGCCCCAGGCAGGGCAGGGAGAGCTCTGATCTGTTACACTACCTAAGCCCCATTGAGCATGATTCAGCTCTGCTGATAAGATTAGTTATACAAGGATAATCCAAATTAAACTACATTTTATTAAAAATGAGCACTTTCATTTGTAAACAAGTTAAATCAACCAGACTTTATCTATCAGAAATTATTAAAAATTTCACTAACTACTCTGTTTTAAAGCAATTCAAATGATTATATGACAGCTGACGCCTATTCCTTAAAGATAAATACATACTTAAAAAACTTCAACAGAAATATAACAGGGTATGAAGGAATAGGATTTTGAAATTTGGAACTTCCACAAAATGGTTAAGAAAGGAAAAATCAAGGACTGGTCTCCACGAAGCTTCTTTCTTTGATGCCTGAACCATCCTAGAATTTATTTTATTTATTTTATTTGTAGATATTTTCTGGGGTAGAGCACTGATCTATGTGGACCTTTTTCAGACTCAGCCCAGGAGCAGTGTCTGGTTAAGTGACTTTCTCAGTCACACAATTAAGCAATGGAGGCTGAGGGAATCAAACCTTGCTTAACCTTAACCTTGCCAGAATAAAAGTTTTTCCCTGAAAGAGAGAATGACTGACAGGTTGCATTACCCCTTCAGCCAGTAAACACTGAAAGACAAGGGAAAATAAAGACATTTGATCTGAATGATGGGGATGGAAGCGTAAGAGCCTGAATAAAGTCCCGAGTTAAGCCCAAAAATTTTCCTTAGTTAGGGAAACAAAGATGGGGGGTGATAAATGTTTAATTTTTTGCTTCTTTTAAACAGGAAACTCCATATAAGCGACTGATTCATGAAGGGGACAAAATCCAAGGAACAGGCATCAAAGTCCAGCCAGGCAGGGAAACATTCCCGCTCTATCCCAAGTCCGACAAGAATCATTCTCCTATGCCTACAGAGGACACTAAAGTGACTGCAGGGGATGTGTCTAACTCACAGTCCATGGTGTCTGAAGGGAGTATACAAGAGAAAAAACAAAGAAAAAGAGTGGTCTGAGAAACCTGAAATGGCCATGGCAGGATCAGCCATCTGCAGCTGAGGCAAGGAAGGAGCCTGCTGAACTGACAGATGCTGCATAGAGATTTGATTTTATTTGTGTCCAGAGGAAGAAATAACTGAAGGACTGCTAAGCCATCCCATTGGTAAACCAAACAAGAAGCCTGAAATGCAGTTAGCAATGTCAACAATAGTCTGTAAACAGGTGAGCATCAAAAAGTAGTGCTTCCACAAGTCTGCATAGTGACAAGCAGAGAATATACCTGTCCCAGCTCCTAAAGGTATTTTATTAAAGTGTTAGACACAAAAAGTAAAGTAAATTTGTTTAAAACTGAAGTTTATTTTACAGAAGGCAAAAGAGAACTTAATACTTCACTGACAGAAATGTCTTCAGACAGTCCCCAAAACAGTATAATCTGGCTAAAAATAAACATTTATTTTCAAAAAGAATTGTTGTAGTAAAAAAAATAAAAGTGGAAGTATTTTCCCTGAAGGGAATTTATCTGCCCGGCTATGAATAAATATTAACCAATCATTAATCCTCAAAAGCCCACAGCAGAAGCATTCTTTGGTGGTAAGAAAGCTGTGAAGGGTTAAGTACCCAGACCACTGATTTTTACCAGCTCTGTTCAAGCTGTCAAAAGTCTGGGTGTATGGAAGGTGCCCTTAAGCTTTGGAAGCTAATCACCTGTTATATTCTTGACAGGATACAGCCCATATGGCCTATGCTACTGCAGCAGTGATGATCTGCTGAACATCAAAGGGTACTTGTGAACGTGGAAGTGCAAAACAAGCAATAAGCAGTGTAATCAACAACTGGTGTGAATTTCATCAAACTGAGTACTATTAAAAGCAAGACAAATGCTAGTATACTGTAGTCATTACAGCTAATCAGTACTGTTTTTAAGATTAAAATATATGTTGACAGTTTTATTAATGATGACGAAAGCCTGCCTTACAGATTTTTGATAATATATGTTAAGACATCAAATATATTGGGTGGGTAAACAAAACCTAGATAAAACAATTTTATAGAGGCTTGTTGCTAGCAGTAGGGGGTCTAGTATAAGGAAATGAATTTATATAACTACTTAAGGAGTAATGATGTGTTAAATAATTTAATTGGTGGCTTAGCCATTGAAAAGAATAGTTGTGTAAAGTCTTACCAAAACCATAGATGTCCTTCTCTTCCATGTTGCAGTATTCTTACTGTGGGATTTCCCGGCTCAGGTGACCTGACATCAGCTCCTATACAAAGGCTTAAGCCTGGTTGCTGTAGATACGTGAGACGTCACACCTAGGGCCATAAACCAGGGACCTTAAATGTGATGTCTGCATGCACAGACCTCAGAACTTGAAGGCCAGACAGACAGTCTTACAAAGAGGAATAAGTGATTGTCAGCAAGAAGTGTCAAGTGCCATATGCTGGCTAATTGCTCTTGGTGAAGGATAGAGCCTCCTAATAGCTAGGAGCTAGGCTAGTAGTCCAAAAGTAATGCAGGAGGGAAGGTGGGAGGGATGAAATACTGCAACATGGAAGAGAAGGACATCTCTGGTTATGGTAAGACTTTACGTAACTATTCTATGTCCTTCTATTCCTATGTTGCAGTATTCTTACCTTGGGAGAGTACCACAGCTATCTAGATGGAACGGTGGTTGAAGAAGTGGCAGATTCCAGAAACCCCTGCAAGAGTGTTCTAGCAAAGCTTGCCCTTGCTCTGGAGACTTGATCTAATTTGTAGTGTTTACTGAAGATGTGGACAGTGGATAGTGGACCAGGTGGCAGCTTCTAAAATGGAAGCTGGGTCCAGCCCTTTGAGGAAGGCTTTGGAAGTAGCCATACCTCTGGTGGAGTGAGTGGATGTGAGTAGCAAAAATAAATGGATTTTCTGATCCAACCTGAAATGGTTTCTTTGGAAACTGCCTTGCCCATAGACCTGGGGTGGAAAGAGACAAAAGGTTGATCAGATTTTCTGAAGGGCTTAGTTTTGTCTAGGTAAAATCTAGGTTGTCTGTGTACATCCAGGGAATGGAGAATCTCTCGATCTTGTTAGTTTGAGAGGGGAAGAAGGTAGGCAGGTGAACAGATTGATTTAAAGACAGCTTGTTTACCACTTTAGGCATGAAGGAAGGGTTACTGCATAAGGTCACCCTATCCTTGTGGAAAATGGTGTAGGGTGTGCAGGCCATGAGTGCCTGTAACACTGACACTCTCCTATCAGAAGTGATAGCCACCAACAGTACAGTTTTTCATGTACATAGTTGTAAAATAGCATTGTTAGCCGGTTCAAAGGGGGCGAGAGTTAGTTTTTCCAGGACAAAGTTTAGATTCCAGGGAGGTGGCATGGGTTTTCTAGGTGGTCTGATGTGTAAGACCCCTCTCAGGAAAAGTTTAACATCTATCCTGGATAGTAACGGGGGGTCTAGAGGCAGGCAGATATGGCTGAAAGGTGTACTTTCACTGAGGAGTATGAAAGGCCATCCTAAATGAATTCACACAGATATGCACGGACTAGGGAAGGGTCAGCCTGGCTGGGGTCCTTGTCCTTACATTGACACCATTTTTAGAATCTCTCCCATTTAGATAAGTATGATTTCCTGGCCTCCCTCAGGACTGTATGCATGTCCTCTGAATAGTGGCGTCTAAAAGCGATCAGAAGTTTATCACTCGGACTGTTACATCTGTAGGTGAGGATGGATTAACATTCTCTTTTGTTGTGTGACAAGGTCTACCTTGTGGGGTAACTTGTGGTGATTGCCCTTGGCTAGTGAGTGAAGTAGGGGGAACCAGTGCTGTCTTGGCCAGTAGGGGGTCACCAACAAGATTTTTGGTTTGTCCTTCCTAATTTTCAGTAGGACCTTTTGGATTAGAGGGAAGGGGGAAAGCATAACGAAACAGTCCCTTCCAAGGAATGCTGAAGCCATCGACTCTCCAGGCTAGTGGGGAGTGATCCTTGGTGCAGAATTTGGTCAACTGTCTGTTCTGGGGGGAGGCAAACAGATCCACTTGAAGAATGTCCCACTGGTGGATAATGTCTGGAAAGGTTTCCCTGTTCAGCATCCACTCGTGCTGTAGGGAAAAAGTTCTGCTGAGAAAATCTGCCTGTTTGTTGTCCTGAGAGAATATGTATGAGGCCTGCAGGGACAAGTTGTGCCTGGAGGCGAGGTCCCAGATTTGTAGAGTTAAAGAGGTAAGTTTTCGTTCTTCCTTGTTTGTTGATATACCACATGACTGTGGTGTTGTCTGTGAATATTAGAAGGGGGCCCGGACAGAGGGCAGGTAGAAAAGCCTCCAGGGCTAGGAGAACTGCAGTCATCTCCCTGACATTGATGTGTTTCTTTTGAAGGGCAGGATTCCAAGTTTCCTGGACCCTGAAGTCCTTGCAGGTGGCTCCCCACCCTAGGTCTGAAGCATCTGTGTAGATGAACTGGTTTGGGGAGGGCATTTGGAGAAGCAATCCTGGGTTGTGGAGGATTTGTTGAATCCACCACCTTTGTTCTGATTTGAGGCAGGGCAGAAATGGGATTTTCTTCTCTAAGGCGTCTAGGTGTTGTGACCACATGTTCTTGAGGTACCACTGGAACTTCCGCATGTGCATTCTTGCTAAGGGAAACATGGGAATGGTGGCTGCCATAAGCCCCAGGAGTTGCATGAATTGTCTTGCAGAAATCTGGGGTTGCAGTAACAGGTTTTGAAAGTGAGTGGACAGGGAGTGGACCTTTTCCTGTGGGGGAAAGGCCCAAATTAGATCTGTCCTGATTTTGCAGCCCAGAAAATTTTGCCTTGCTGAGGGAGCAAAGTGGATTTGTGTATACTGAGGGTGAAGCCCAGGTTTTAGAGAAGGGTGGCGGTGAACCTGAGGTGGTCCTTCTGAAGCTTCTTTTTAAAGACTCTGAACCTAATGAACATATATTCAAAGCCACTACCCTTAAAAGGAAAAGCACTTTCACTCCACCGCTACCTAGCTCTATTGAGTGCTTTTTACGAGCATGTGAATTTGATTTCTATGCTTATTATAAAGAAAAAAGACACAAAAAATTGTTCTTCAATATGAATGAGTTGCAAAGACACAGCTTGGACTTATTATGTAATGATGATGGTATAATATTTAGACCTGCAGATAAAGCGGGGGGGTTGTAATAATGGATTCCAGTTTTTATAATGACATGATGAATAAGATGTTGAATGATGACACTGCATATTCATTGATAAGTAGATCTGATGTCATGCTGATTATTAGAAATGTTCAAGATGTATTCTACGATCTCCTAATGTCAAGGTGCATTGATAAACAGCTATATGACTATCTGGATATTGGGGCCCCTTTAATTCCTATCATTAAGGGGTTACCCAAAATACACAAAGGGATACACCCCCCACCAGTGCGGCCGATAGTATCTGGCCAGTCATGGGTAACGGAGAATGCCTCACAATATGTGCAGCATAAGTTAGCCCCGTTGATAGAAACAATACCTACAATATTAAAAAATTTGTTTAAACTGTTGGAAGATCTTGAAAATTCCCCTTGGCTTGAAAAAGTAAATTCTGATACTCTAATGGTTACCTTGGACATAAGAAATTTGTTTACGAGTATACCTAATGAATTTGGGGTCGAGGCTATTAGAAGTTGTTTAAATGAATACAATATGGTTAATCAAAATGAGCAATTCATTATTTGTACTTTATTAGAATTGATACTTAGTAATAACATCTTTATGTATCAGGACAAAATCTATAGACAAACATGGGGGGTAGCCATGGGCACCCCCTGTGCAAACGTCTATGCTAATATAGCAGTATATCAATGGGAGAGGACTCATATTCTCAATAATGAAAACTTTATTGCCAATGCCATTTACTATAGGAGATCTGTAGATGACATTCTCCTTTTTTGGAATGGTAATGTAAATTCATTACATGATTTCGTTGAATATATGGAATCAACCACTTCCTTCCTTAGTTTTACGTATGAAGTTTCATCAGTTACGGTTAACTATCTTGATGTAACTATAACAAAAAATATTCTGAATAGATTTACTACATCTCTATTCAGAAAACCGTGTTGGAAAAATGGCATACTCCACCATGAGAGTATGCACCCACGGCACATTTTTCCTAACATTGTGAAAAATCAGATGGCTAGAATAACCAAGCTGTGCAACAATATTGAAGACAGAGAACAACTTTTGAATTTTCAAATCAAGTGCTTTATGAATAGGGGTTATCCAACCCATTTGCTGACAAGCTCTAAGGATAGAAATAATTTGGTTCACAACACTTGCCATAAGCAAGGTCCATATAGATACTATAACAAACAAAACATAGGTAAAGTGCAATATGACATAAAATTCACCAATGATGTCAAGTACATAAAAGAGATCGTATACAAAAATTGGAAATTGCTTAGTATGAACAAAGAATTGAAGAACATGGTGGGTGAATACCCTAACTTCAGATATAGTAATTGTCCAAATTTGAAAAGATTGTTATGTAAAGAAAAAATATTACACACACCATTAGATATCAGGACTAATGTTAGGCAAGGAACATTCCCCTGCAGGAGATGTTGTATCTGCAAATATATCATAGATGAACAACCATATGAAAATTTAGAAATTGGTTTTAAGTTTATACCGAATTTCTATGCCACATGTGATACCACAAATATAATATATCTGGCCACATGTGAGAATTGTGAAGTATACTATGTGGGTATGACAACGCGTAGGCTCAGAGATCGAGCCTACAACCACATATATGATATACGGAAAATGAATGTAAATAATGTTTTAGCCAGGCATTGCCAATCTTTTCCATCCCATATGTTTAAATTCAGGGTTTTGCAGATATTATATCCTAACAGAAGAGAAGGTAACGTATTAGGCACATTAGAGCTATATGAATTGAAATGGATACTAACACTTAGGGCACATATAGAGCCAGGTTTAAATACAGCCCTTAGTATTAGACCAGCGCTGTTATGAAAGACTGTGTCATGTTGGTTAGATTTGATATTAACTATAATATTATGTTAAGATTATCTGGGGGTTCATATAATGGGGGCCTTGGAGATACATGTGCATTTTATACTATTATTATTTATTATAAATTTATATGACAGTGCAATTACTATAGTTATAGAACTCTTCCACTTTTCCTTTTTCTTTTACCTCACATTTTTCCTTTTTCTTTTTCTTTCCCTTTTTCTCATTATATATTTTTCTCCCCCCATGTTTCCCTACTCTTTTTTACTTCATCCTCCCCATTCCCTTCCTTCCTTCCTTATTCCTTTGTCCTCCTTTCCCTTCCTACTTCTTCCTCTCCTTTTTTTCCCTTCCCTTCATTTTAAAAATAAAATTCTTTGCTGCTAATTCATCGTGGAGGCTTCAGTGATTTGTTGAATAATTGTCTGTGTACATCCAGGGAATGGAGAATCTCTCGATCTTGTTAGTTTGAGAGGGGAAGAAGGTAGGCAGGTGAACAGATTGATTTAAAGACAGCTTGTTTACCACTTTAGGCATGAAGGAAGGGTTACTGCATAAGGTCACCCTATCCTTGTGAAAAATGGTGTAGGGTGTGCAGGCCATGAGTGCCTGTAACACTGACACTCTCCTATCAGAAGTGATAGCCACCAACAGTACAGTTTTTCATGTACATAGTTGTAAAATAGCATTGTTAGCCGGTTCAAAGGGGGCAAGAGTTAGTTTTTCCAGTACAAAGTTTAGATTCCAGGGAGGTGGCATGGGTTTTCTAGGTGGTCTGATGTGTAAGACCCCTCTCAGGAAAAGTTTAACATCTATCCTGGATAGTAACGGAGGGTCTAGAGGCAGGCAGATATGGCTGAAAGGTGTACTTTCACTGAGGAGTATGAAAGGCCATCCTAAATGAATTCACACAGATATGCACGGACTAGGAAAGGGTCAGCCTGGCTGGGGTCCTTGTCCTTACATAGACACCATTTTTAGAATCTCTCCCATTTAGATAAGTATGATTTCCTGGCCTCCCTCAGGACTGTATGCATGTCCTCTGAATAGTGGCGTCTAAAAGGGATCAGAAGTTTATCACCCGGACTGTTACATCTGTAGGTGAGGATGGATTAACATTCTCTTTTGTTGTGTGACAAGGTCTACCTTGTGGGGTAACTTGTGGTGATTGCCCTTGGCTAGTGAGTGAAGTAGGGGGAACCAGTGCTGTCTTGGCCAGTAGGGGGTCACCAACAAGATTTTTGGTTTGTCCTTCCTAATTTTCAGTAGGACCTTTTGGATTAGAGGGAAGGGGGAAAGCATAACGAAACAGTCCCTTCCAAGGAATGCTGAAGCCATCGACTCTCCAGGCTAGTGGGGAGTGATCCTTGGTGCAGAATTTGGTCAACTGTCTGTTCTGGGGGGAGGCAAACAGATCCACTTGAAGAATGTCCCACTGGTGGATAATGTCTGGAAAGGTTTCCCTGTTCAGCATCCACTCGTGCTGTAGGGAAAAAGTTCTGCTGAGAAAATCTGCCTGTTTGTTGTCCTGAGAGGATATGTATGAGGCCTGCAGGGACAAGTTGTGCCTGGAGGCGAGGTCCCAGATTTGTAGAGTTAAGGAGGTAGGTTTTCGTTCTTCCTTGTTTGTTGATATACCACATGACTGTGGTGTTGTCTGTGAATATTAGAAGGGGGCCCGGACAGAGGGCAGGTAGAAAAGCCTCCAGGGCTAGGAGAACTGCAGTCATCTCCCTGACATTGATGTGTTTCTTTTGAAGGGCAGGATTCCAAGTTTCCTGGACCCTGAAGTCCTTGCAGGTGGCTCCCCACCCTAGGTCTGAAGCATCTGTGTAGATGAACTGGTTTGGGGAGGGCATTTGGAGAAGCAATCCTGGGTTGTGGAGGATTTGTTGAATCCACCACCTTTGTTCTGATTTGAGGCAGGGCAGAAATGGGATTTTCTTCTCTAAGGCGTCTAGGTGTTGTGACCACATGTTCTTGAGGTACCACTGGAACTTCCGCATGTGCATTCTTGCCAAGGGAAACATGGGAATGGTGGCTGCCATAAGCCCCAGGAGTTGCAGGAATTGTCTTGCAGAAATCTGGGGTTGCAGTAACAGGTTTTGAAAGTGAGTGGACAGGGAGTGGACCTTTTCCTGTGGGGGAAAGGCCTAAATTAGATCTGTCCTGATTTTTCAGCCCAGAAAATTTTGCCTTGCTGAGGGAGCAAAGTGGATTTGTGTATACTGAGGGTGAAGCCCAGGTTTTAAAGAAGGGTGGCGGTGAACCTGAGGTGGTCCTTTAGACAGGTTGCTGTCTCTGCTAGAAGGAGAATGTCATCTAGCTGGGGTACAGTTGGAATACTTGGGTCCTGCAGCAAGTAATGGCTGGGACTAGGCATTTTGTGAATACTCTGGGTGCTGTAGACAAACCAAGGGGCAAGGATGTAACCTGAAAGTGAGAGCAGAGTCCAGAAAAACATAAACATTTTCTGTTGGAGGGTTTTATGGGGATATGAAGGTAAGCCGCCTTTAGATCCAGAGTGGCCATGAAGGCCTGGTCTGAGATAAGAGGGAGAAGAGTTGGGAAGCCTAGGCTCCAAAACTTGAGTCTCAGGAATGGGAGGCTCCGAAGTCCGTCCGACTGTTTCTGGTTCCCCCTCGATGTTGGTAGGAACCGATGTCTGGGCTATCTCCATGGACGTGCAGGCCGCAACTTCTGAAGCGGCTTCCTCGGTGGAAGCCTTCAAAGTGTTCAGTTCTGTCAAATGTCCCTGGAGTATATTAATAACTATGGCTAAGATGAAGAAATTTATAGATTAACATCCTGTTTTTGTGTACAGAAATTAGAGAAATATCAAGAGTAGATTATGTTATAAAGAATTGTTAGGTGAAAAACATAAGGACACCTATAAAAAAGGTGCTCATCCCTGTTTAGGTTGTAGTTGCTGTAATGACATAATCACTGACATATTTTATACATCCTGTCAGTAATAAAAAATATACTTTTGATTGTTATGCCAGTTGTACCACTAGCTATACAGTATACGTAGCTACCTGTACATATTGTTCAGCATATTATGGAGGTAAATGTAGCAAAAGACTGATAGAATGAATTACAGAACATAAGTCTGAAATTAGAAGTGGAGTGGAATCTAATGCTCTAGCAAAGCATATTTTAGATGAGGGCAGTGTACACTATTTTAAGTTTAGGGTTATTAAAGTTTTATATAAAACTGAAAAAGGATGAGATATTAACAACAAGTTAGAGAATTTAGAATTTGCTTGGATTTTGGAACTGAACGCTGATGTTTATCCAGGTTTGAATGGGGTAGAAAGTTTGAAGCCTGTTTTATAGATAAAACAAATGATGTTGCATTGATTGAATAATTATTTAATTGGTATTTTATGATGATTGGTTGGCTGTGTTGTGCATTTTATATTTAAATTGTGTTGAAAAGTTATTTTTTATATGAACTGAAGAAGGGTAGATCCGAAAGCTTTGTGTGTTGCTATTTGGTTTTATTAAAACAGTGAACGTTTTTGATATTCATTTGTTTTTTTGCTTACTGTTTATTAAATTCAGTTTGCTGCAGTTTGTTATCCTTCATATTTGTTGACCATTAACCACCAGTCCAGTACCTTGCTGTGTGCTGCCCTTGAGGTTTCTGACATAGCTGAAGAAGGGCTTATGATTATCTTTCACCTGGGATGCTATCTTAACCTCAAAGTGGGCTTTCTATGACGTAATTAGCCCTCTAAATTGTCTATTTAGTTTGATGAAGAGTTTTTATCTTTATGGGAATTACTCTTCCTGATTTTGCCATAATTATTTCCTTGTGTTGTATATCCTATTTAATTTGGGATGCCACCGGGGCAGTTTGATTCTGGGGCTAATACTTAGCTTACTTCTGATAGGTACCACAGCATCCATGCAGCCATTGACATGGTTATACAGAGTTTCTGAGCACAATTCAGCATAGGCTGCTGTGTTCTTGGGGTGTGAAAGCCCATGGAATTTTGACAAACCATCACTTATTAAAGATAAGCTGCCCTGGGATTGTTCTTAACTGTTACTGATTTTAATGGGTTTACTGATTTGATTTTGAAGGAGACACCTTTATAGTTGCACCTTACCAGGGATGTCGAGATATGGGGGGGGGGGGGTGCAGCATTCTCCCATGTTTGTGAGCACAAGGTCTAGTATGTTGGAGCCTCTAGTAGGTGCATTCATTATTTGGTCAATGGTGTTTGTATTTATGAAGTCCAGGAAAGTACAGTTGTGTAAGTTGAACTTACCATAACAGTAGATATTAAAGTGATCACTGCTGCTGTAACCTTACCTATATGGGTTATATCCTGCCAAGAATATAGTGCACAGCCAACTTCCAGAGCTTCAGGGCATGTTCCAAGCACCCCAACTGTGAAGTAGCTTTAGCTGAGCTGACTAAAAAGACAAGAAGGGCCAGACTTAAAAGCCTCGTGCAATAGAGACTCTTCTTGGGACAGAGCTTCAGAGGACCAGCTCCCATTTCTGTCTGAGTAGTTCTAATATTACACCAAATAAGACGTCCACAAGGGAAGATCTGGAGGACACCTCCCCCTCACTGAAGTCAGTATCATCAGTTAAGGACTCCGGAGGGCAGTCAATGTGCTTCCTTTTGCAATTGTGCTTCCAGTCAACCTCCCAACAAGGATGTTTGGGTGAGGACTTGGAAACCGATTGGGGGTCTTCAATGTGGACGGACTGAAGACGTTTTGAAACCGGCTGTCCAATGGAATAGATAGATCAGGATCAGGACCCAGGGAAATCCTGTGGAAGAGGGATAGCTCCAAGCCCAAGAGGGAAGTCCGCTGCCTAGAATGAGGAGCACTTTCATTAAGGTTTAAAATGCAGAGACCAAGACAAGACCAGAGACCTTTCCCATTGGAGTTGAGCTACCCCCCCCCCAAAAAAAAAAAGGACAGGTCTCAAAGTTCTGCTCAACTTGGCTCTGCAGCAGATATGGGAGCTGGACTATCCAGTGGTGAAGCCTTGATGTAAAAGGATGGTTCCAAGAATCTCAGAGTTGAGCTTGCTCCCCCAGGTTCGATGCTGACACCTTGGCCCTAAGATCCATCAAGATCCAAGCCATTCAAACCCAACTAGATCAGAGATAACACCAGAGCTGATGAAAATCATGTCTTCTGATCAAATGCTGATATACTCTGGTGAACACTCAGATCCAAAACTCTGACAGTGAAGGATGGATTGGGGTAGGGAACAATAATATGATGAGGGGAAGAAACCATTTCCCCTGGCCCTGACAGTAGTCACAGTCAGAAGATCCCCAAGCTGGATTTGGGTCCTGAGGAACTTCCTTATCATGCTAAAAAGGTCAGTTTCTGAAAGACCCCTGGTTGACCAAATGCAGCAGAGGATGGAAGCAGTAGAAGAAGGTCTAGAGATTCAAAAAGGCCTCTCTTGAAGAATGGGTGATCTCGGCGTGGGCAATATTGGTTCTGGAGACAATTCTGGCTCTGGTAATAGAGGCACACCAGATCTGATGAGGACAGAATCTGACATGAAGGTCAGATTGAAGGCTTTAAAAATGTTGGTGCTGGGAGTTAAAGAAGGGGAAAGATCTGGGCATTGCTTTTTTGGTTCTTTGGGTTTTTCTTTCTCCTTGGCTTTCTCATGACTTTTTTCAATCTTGGAAGATGATTTCTTAGACAAAGGAGAAACAACAGAAGAAGATGAAGAGGAATGAGTGGGGGATCTTCTCCTGCAGAGGCAGAGATGAGACCCTTAATCACCAATTTGTTCCTCTTTTCTGCTAAAAGCAACACAAATGCCACACTATTGGCCCAGGTGGGCAGCTCCCAGGCAATAGAAAGATTTGCATTTGCAACTGAATTTTGGTATTTTGTGACTGCAAGCCACACATTTTTAAAACTTGAAGGTCTGTCCATTATGAGAAAACTTGTCTCAACAATAAACAATTAACACAGACAAAACAGCAAATGCTTTAACCAGAAAAAAGTTGTCCACACTAAAAGATATACACTGCCGCACACAATAGAATCTCAAAAACTATTAGTTATACATAACAGAACTACAGCTACATCTACAACTTTTAGATAGGGTACCGACAGGCAAAGAAAGAAGAAAAAGAGAAAAAGAGAAAAGAAAGAACTTTCCAACTTTCCTTATCTAAATATAACTATAACTATATATATATATATATATATATATATATATATATATATATATATATATATATATATATATATATATATGGGTCTAGGTTAGAAGATCGACAGCCGACATCACCGACAACGGATTAGCGGGCGCCAGATGATCGACACTCGGAAGACCGATGCTACGGATGAAAACGCCGATGCCAGGGATAGTGACTTGGGAAGAAGGCTGTGTGAGTATGCGGTGGTGACGGACGTTAGGGTGCGAGTAAGGTAAGTGTGGATAGTGACAGTCTGTGGGGATAGGGGTGGGTTAAGTGAGTTAGGGTTAGGGCGCGGGTTATGTAAGTGTGCGGTAGTGGTATTTTTTGGGTTAGGGGCAGGTTAAGTGAGTTAGGGTTAGGGCGCGGGTTAGGTAAGTGTGCGGTAGTGGCAGTTTTTTGGGTTAGGGTGGGTTAAGTGAGTTAGGGTTAGAGCGGGTTATGTAAGTGTCGCGGTAGTGGTATTTTTGGGTTAGGGGTGGGTTAAGTGAGTTAGGGTTAGGGCGGGTTAGCTGAGTGTGCGATAGTGACGCCCCTTAGGGTAAGGGTTTGGGTTAGGGTTGTACATAGTTGTGTGTGTGAGGTTTAGTGTGGGTTTGTGAGGATTTTGGTGCGCTTGTGTACTGTGTGGTTTTTGGATAAGGGGATGTGTTTTGTTAGTTGATTGTTGTTATTGTGGTGTGTGCAGTGTATGGGGTTTCGTGTTTGTGGACCGTCGGTTACTTGTTTGTCGGGCATGTGAGGTGTCGTGTTTATGGTTTTCGATAATGTGGTGTCGATGTTTCTGTTGTCGGTGAAAGTGGCTGTCGATCTTATGACCTAGAACCATATATATATATATATATATATATATATATATATATATATATATATGTGTGTGTGTGTGTGTGTCTATAACTTTTTTTTTTTTTTTTTGAAGTAAGGGAATGTTGGAATTACAAAGATAAACACCGAAAAGGAGACAGTGAAAAACACCAAAACAGTCAGCACTTATCTAATCCATGAACCTGAGCAAGGAGACCACATCTGTTGAAATCGAGTGGTAAACAAGATCTGAGGTACCTCTCTCATTGCAGGGGAGTTATGACTAAGAAGAGAGGCCAAAGCACTGGATCAAAAGTTTAAGAACAACTCAAGCCAGACCCAGTATGGATCCAGTAATCCATCTGTTGAGGAATGGATGGAGGAGAACTTCAGATCATAATGTAGTTTGTAAACCAATATCCTCAAAAGTGTCTATAGATAGAAGCCACAGAGTCTGACTCTTACATCTTTCATGTGAATATTGAAAGAAGATCAGCTAATCAACTAGTGTACTCTTTGGTGACCTGCATAGCATCATACCTAATTAAAAATATATCCTATCCTTCAACCTGAGCTAGAAGCATACTTGTCCCAGTTTTACCTTGACTGTAGTGCTCCCAAAGCAAAGTCCAGACTGTCTATGGTGACTGACTGCTTTGCAGCAGCAGGGGAGAAGGGGAGACCTAGATTTAGTGATATTTGCTATCTCCACCAAGAAATTTCTCTTAAGACAAACCCCAGAACTGTGATTTAAAAAGATAATGGGTGTTGCAGCTGTGACCACAGAGACTTCAGATACCTTTACATTGACATTTTTTCTCATGTGGAGTCTTATCAGGAGTATCATGAGAATCATAGATCCCACGATAAACAAAATTCTGAGGCATTTTCTTACAGTGACTGAAGTCTGACTGGAAAACTTTAGAAAAATATATAAAGATCTACTTATTCCTGTGGAAGAAAAGCTCTTTGTACTGAGGTGTCTAGTACACACCTCAGAAACACAATCCTGTATGGTGCAGTCAGTAAAGACTTTTGAATGTTCTCCTGGAATCCCAGTTTGTGTATGAGGTCTCTCACTCAAGTGAAAGATTCCAGACACTTTCTGAAAGGACTCTGTAAAGATATGTAAGTCATGAAATAAGGAAAATGTGGATATCCTGTAGTCTGCAATGAGCCATAAACACAGCTAGACACCTTGTGAACACTCTTGGCACAGTGGATAGTTCAAAGGGTAACTCAGAGAACTGATAATGTGAACCATTTACATAAAAACCTTAAGAAACACATGAAATGTGGATGATAGGGATGTGATGATAAGCATCTTTTAAATCTACTGTTACCATGACACTTAAATAAAGAAGAAGAGGTAACGTTGTGAAATCACAGTTATGAGGTGAATGTGGGCACTATCACAAACTGGTTTAGGAATGAAAGATTTGGTTTCTAAGCATTTTATTCCTTGGCACCAAAAATATCCATGAATGAAAACCTTTCCCGAACTGGGAAGGATGGACTGATCCTATTAGTAAGTGAGACAACATATATTAAAGCACAGGGATAAATAGAGGAGGCTACTATGTTGGATGAGGAATTGCTGCCTGGAAAAGAGAATTTTTTCCCATTGCCATCTGTAACCTTGGTGAATGATCTTCACACTCCATGTGTCTGAAACACTGTGTTGCCAAAGAAAGAAGTGGAGATTCAGACTTTCTGAAAGAGAAAAGGGACTGCTGGGGTGGCTACGGTCTCTTAAACATTCAGATATCTTGCCCTGTCTTTTGTTTTGGGGAGTTTCTGTATTCTTTTTGGAATCCCCTCTGCCAGTGCTTCTTAAATGTCTGTTTACGAGCGTTTTGCTGAGGCTGTTTATTTCTTGCCAAAACGTGATAAAGGTTAGGAGTATACCTTAGACATTTTATAAAAAGAGGACTGAAAAATCTTACAGATTCTCTGTATCTTATTACCCCTCTCATCACACTTTTTGATAACTTCTGCAGCAGAGGGAACAAATACTAAACCTCTATCCAAAGAAGAATTTAAAATCTCATCTTTACATCATTGGGGAGGTTTGAAAGCTCAGACAGACAAACGTCAAAACTGCACCAAAGGTCATATCCCTGGAAGTAGTATCAATAGAGTTATATGCACTATAAGCAATGAGTTGCAAACTTTAAAATAAACAATTTAAAGCAGATTCTTCCTCACAAGATGAGACTACAGACAAAACATTCCTTGTAATTTTACAACTAGAATAAATTTTAAAATGAGACTGACAATTCAAAATTCTGAAAATCAAAGTTATTTATTTATTTCACATTTGTTGACCGGGTTGGTCCAGCTGGGACAGAGCCCTTTTTCAGTGGAGACCCGGGGAGAAAAGCTCCACAGTAAATACATACAATAAAGCTGGCTTAGTATTCAATTAGCAAAACAAGAAATATACATAGAATAACTAAAGCTGATTAAAAATACATTCAAATAAGAATCAACATTATAGCATGTGTAGGTACAATGTAGAGTAGAAGAATACATATTGTTATAATTATAGGGCAAACACGATTGATAAAGAGTGTAGGTACAAATAATAAAGGATTACTAAGCTTATTCGACTGTTTAAAAGTCAAGTTGCAGAAGCATAAACTTTTTTTTTCCTGTTCTTATCAATAATTTTCCCATCATTGTCAAAAAGAGCAGGACTGGAATTAACTAAATGTTTAGCAGCAGTATGATTAACTAAAGCTATACCTTGTGGGTCAAGATTAGGATGGATATATAAAAACTTATAAAAGACTGAGGAAAGTTATACAATCTATTTGCCTGTTTTAGGGGCAGCAGATTGACTATCAGGAAAACTGCAGGCAGTGACACACACACATCCTCTAATGCTGACAGCAATGGAAGAATGCATGAAGGTTCTGGAAATTCCATTTGTAACAAATCAGTATTGTCTGAGAGGCTGAGAAATCTCAGTGCTCTCCGACTGAAAATGTTGGCAGATTCTGGAAACAGTTTCAAAGAAAGAGAACCCCGCACAGGGAGAATCAGACACTGTACTCTTATAGGTTCATAGGTGTGTACTAGGCCAACGGCCCTGGAGTCTTTACAAGCCTAGCCCATAGAAAGTACAGTTGTGTACACTTACCATACATGTAGATGTTCGAGTGTACTCACTGTTGCAGTCATTACATTTGGGTTATCTGCTTGCAGGTAGCCCTCATTCGGCCTGATTAACAAAGTCTTGGGTTCTGCATTGGTTACTGTCCCTTCTTCCATGACGTCAGGTCGTCAGGGGTATAAAGTATGCAGCCGAAGCCATTACATCAGTTTTTCTTGCCCCAGATGTCAGGTGCCCCCCAATGGGGAGTAATTAAATATAAAAGTACAATGATATACCTCCAACAAAAAAGCAAATACACCAAAAAGGCTTTTAGGCATAGTAAAGGAAAGTAGAGGTATAGCCAAAAGAAGTTAGGGGGCTGGAGGGAGGTAACCAGGACTGCAACAGTGAATACACTCAAGCATCTACATTTATGGTAAGTGTACACAACTGTACTATGTTCTTCATGTTTCACTGTTGCAGTCATTACATTTGGGTAGATTCCCAAAGCTATAGTTGGGAGGAGGAATTTAGATAGCATTAGGACCAGCTATAAGGCCCTGCAAGACTGCAGTGGCAAGGCCAGCTCTGGATTTAGAGAAAATTGGCAAATGATAAAGCTTGGTGAAAGTATGCACAGAACTCCAGGTAGCAGCTTCTAGGATGTCCCTGGTAGGGACGCCTCTGAGAAAGGCTGTAGAGGTAGATGCAGCCCTGGTAGAGTGAGGTCTGATCCCCTGGGGTGTAGGTTTTCCATGGTGCTTATAGTAGAAATGAATGCAATGGCCTATCCATTTAGAAATGGTTTGCTTTGAAATAGCCTTGCCCTCTGCCTCTGCAGCAAATGCTACCAGCAGTTGTTCAGATTTCCTTTGAGGTTTAGTCCAGTCCAAGTAGAATATGAGTTGTCTGTGCACATCTAAGGAATGTAGTATTCATTCCCCTTTATTCTGTGGATTGGGAAAAGAAGGTTGGCAAATGAATGGACTGATTAAGAGCCACACTGGACACTACCTTGGGCATGAAGAATGGATTGGTTCTGAGGGACACCCTGTCCGCATGAAAGATGATGAAATGCTCCACTGCCATAAGGGCCTGAAATTCAGATACCCTTCTAGCTGAAGTGATTGCTAAAAGGAAAGCTGTTTTCCAAGAAAGAAATTTTAAGTCTGCAGTAGCAGCTGGCTCGAAAGGAGGTAGAGTGAGTTTCTCCAAAACAAAGTTAAGGTCCCAGGCTGGGGTTGGAGCTCTCCTGGGTGGTCTCAAATTTTTGGCTCCTCTGAGGAACTGCTTGAGCAGTGGATGAGAGAAGAGGGGGGTTCTGTGTTATAATGAGCTGAAATGGCTGAGGCGTTGATTTTAATGGAGGAAAAAGACAGGCCCTTGTGAAGCATCTCAGTTAAGTATTGTAAAATCTGAGTTAAATTGGGTGCTGCTGTGCTTATCCCTTGAGATTGGTTCCAGGCACAGAATCTTTTCAATTTTTCAGCAAAGGATTTTCTAGTGCTAGGCCTCCTTGCCTCTAAAATGATATCCATCACAGGTTTACTGAGGGATGGTAAAGGAGAGATTATGTAATTAGCCAGGCTGCAAGGTTTAGTGTTAGAAGCTGAGGGTACAGAATTTGGTTCTCCTGCTGAGACAACAGGGAAGGAGTCTGAGGCAGGTACCATGGGGATAACCATGACACACTGCGCAGGAGGGGGTACCAGTGTTGACATGGCCAGTCTGGAGCAATCAAAATCATCCTTAGTTTGTCCTGTTTGATTTTAGTAGTACTTTGGAGAGCAGACGCAGAGGGGGGAAGGCATAGACTAATATGTTTTTCCAGCTGAAGGACAGAGCATCCACTTTCCAGGCTTGTTTGTGGGGAGTCCTTGTGCAAAATTTGTCTAATTGGTAGTTCTGGGGCAAGGCAAACAGGTCTGTATCTGGGCTCCCCCATTTGCTTGTCAGCATGTTGAAAATCCTTGGTTCCAGTTTCCATTTGTGTGGGTCCATGAGGTTTCTGCTTAGTCCGTCTGCCAGTGTATTTAATTTTCCTGGCAGGAATTGAGCTTGTAGGTGCACTTGGTAGCTCAAGGCTGTGTTCCATGATGCCATGGCTAGTCTGCAGAGGGGGTAAGAATGTGTACCCCTCTGCTTGTTTATGTACCACATAACAGTGGTGTTGTCCATCTTTACCATTAGTTGTCCTGGAAGAATGTGGTCCTTGAAGGCTGTCAAAGCATTCTGTACAGCTAACATTTCTATTTGATTGATATGTAGGTGCATTTGATTGAGTTCCATTTGCCCTGAATGCACTTCCCTGCCAGGTGAGCCCCCCATGCATAGTCTGATGTGTCTGTTGTTAGGGGTTGTGCGGCAGGGGATGGTGTGAAAGGTAGTTCCTTGTTTTGGTGGCAGGCCTCTGCCCGCCAAAGGAACTCTAGGCATAGGCAAGGTATGATAGGAATCATTGCTTCTAGATCCTGAGAATGTTGACACCATACGCTTTTTAGATACCACTGTAGTTTCCTCATATGCAGTCTTGCATATGGAATTAGAAGAATGCATTTGGCCATGAACCCCAAGGTTTGCAGTATTTGTCTTGCAGATAGCAGGGTTTTCGTGGCCACTTGTTTGAAGTAGATTGTCAAATGAATTTGTTTCTCTGGCATGAGGCAGGCCATCTGGGAAGTTGTATTCAAGCTTGCTCCCAGGAATATAATTTGTTGACAGGGTACCAGGTGTGATTTCTTTTCGTTCATGGTGTACCCCAGACAAGTTAGAACACTCTGTACAAAGGCGAGATGATTCAAAAGCATGTCCTGGCTTTCTGTCTGAATTAGACAACCGTCCAGGTATGGGTATATTTGAATATTTCTTTGCCTGCAAAATGCAATAACTGGAGCTAGGCACTTTGTGAATACCCTGGGCGCAGTAGATAAGCCAAAGGGCAGTGCAGATAACTGATAGTGCATGTAGCCTGCTTTGAAGCATAGGTATCTTCTGCAAGATTCCCTGATTGGGATGTGCAGGTATGCTTCTTTTAAATCTAGTGTTGTCAACCAGGCATCTTTGCCTAGCATAGGAAGTAATTGGTGAAGAGTCAGCATCTTGAATTTTGGCATCTCCAAAAAGGTGTTTAGAGTAGACAGGTCCAGGATAGGATGCCATGAACTGTCTTTTCTGGGTACCAGGAAAAGTCTCGAGTAGAAACCTTGTCCCTTTTCCTCTTCTGGTACCAGTTGGATAGCCCCCATGCTTAAGGGAGAAAGTACTTGTTTTTGGGCCTCTGCCACTGATTTGGGGTTAGGTTCAGCCACCCGCTTGGTGTTGGCAGTGTGTGGAAGTGAAATCTTTACCCCTGGGACACTACATTTAAAAAACATTTGTCCTGGGTAATCAGTTCCCAGTTCTTTGCATGAAGAGCAATCTTTCCCCCCAAAGGGGCAGTCAGTTGATAAGTGCTTGGAAATTCTAAAAGGAAGTCATTGAAACAATTTACCATAGGGGGAGTCTTATTACTCCCAGATTTGGAAGTGGAGACCCCCCCCACTGCTTAGTCCTGTGTGTCCCCTGGGACTGAAACCTGGGGTTTTTGCTCTATCTGGGTTTGGCCTGAGAAGACCTGGAAGGGGCCGGAAAGGACCAATTATTAGAGGGCCAGTGCCTACTAAATCTACGAGGCTGAACTTGTAAGAAATCTTTTAATGGTTTGCATAGATTTAGCTTTATCTTCCATCTTTTTAAGAACTTCCTCAGCCTTGTTGCCAAACAGGCGGTCCTGATTTAAGGGAGCATCCAACAATTTAACTTTAACATGATCAGGCAAAGACTGTTCCTTAAGCCAAGCATACCTTCTGAGCACAGACCCAGTAACAGCGGCCCTGCAAGAGGCCTCTAATAACTCTTTATTTTCCACACAGTCAGGAATCAACATAATTTTCTGTTTAAGCAATCCAATAACATGTTGCTGATACTTTAACATATGAAACTGGCAGTTTAAAGCCCTAATGGCCAAGGTTGCAGAAGTGTAAGCCTTCTTACCCCATCTATCCAGCACCCTGGAGTCTCCATCAGAAGGGGTAGGATTTTTAGCAGTAGAAGTCTTAATGCCCTTGGGACCCTGTGAAATAGTCTCTGGATCCGCAATAGGATTTTTAAAAAGGAACTTGTATGACTCATGGACCCTGTAGTATCTGCCTGGTTTTCTGGGAGCAGGAGGTAAGGAATCAGGGGCCAAACTAGATTCCGAAAAAGCATCATCAACAATGTCTAGTACAGGAGGAATAGCTAAAGGCCTATGCTGAGGTAGGAGTAAGAAATCCCTAAGCCTCTTTTTTAAATCAGAAAAATCCTGGCTTTCTCAGTGGAAATACTCCCTTAGAGTATGTAAGGTTTCCCCAAAAGAAAACCCCTCTGGAGTGGTAGCAGAGGGAATGGAGTCCTCTGCATCAGAATCCTCATAAGTAGATAAGGGCAAATCCAGATCATCAGAAGAATAAAAAAAAACAGAATCCTGGTCAGAAGATTCATAAACCACTTCAGTCGTAGGTCTCTTAGAAAGGGGGGGGGGGTTGGCTACCCCTGATTAGAGTTATTAGATCTTCAGACATTCTTATCATTTGTTTTTTGGGCATAGAGGCCTGAGCATGTGGCCTGGGCATCGTTTTTTTAGGCATGGTTTGAGATTTAGGCATAAGAGAAGAAGGAGGCATCAGTTTAATGTGCAAGTCCATAGGCGTGAATACACCCTCAGAAACTGGTGCCTGCACAACGGCTCCGGACCCATCCAAGGTAGAGACATCTGCGGGTTCCATAGTTGAAGCATCTCGCGGCATACCGGACTCTGAATGGATCTCAGTAGAGGCCTGCAAATCAGAAGTAGCAGGTATCAGGGGCTGCGAAAGCGCCTCACTGAGTACCAGCGAACTGGCGACTGGCTTAGGAGAAGCATCATCGGCAGTTTTGGACCTCGGTGTCCTGTCTCTGTCTTTATCTTTACGTTTTTTTGGAATCCCGGTAGTCATATGGCTAACAGATGACATTTCTGGATAATTAAACCGAGAACCAAAATATTTAGAGGTGAAAATGTACCAACAACGTATAGTGCGCTGATTAAATAAAGCACAAAACCGACAGCAAGGTGATTCATGGTCAGGGCCTAGACAAGAAATACAGTACGAATGAAAATCTTTATGAGGTATTTGCTTTCCACAAGTAATGCAATTATTAACTTTTACTGACATCGGTAAGGAGCAAGAAAAAGTTTCCACAACAGGGTACTTAGCTTTAGTTGAAGACTTCGGATCTGAAATTCGAAAATGAAAATTTCAGGAGTTGGCCAACCGGCACTTGCAAACTGCTTTTGCTTCGGGCACCGCGCAGCAAGAAAGACTGGTGAAATGGCGTCGGCTTCATGCTTTATATCCCTGACAACCTGACGTCATGGAAGAAGGGACAGCAACCAATGCAGGACCCAAGACTTTGTTAATTAGGCCGACTGAGGGCTACCTGCAAGCAGATAACCCAAATGTAATGATTGCAACAGTGAAACATGAAGAACATGTGCCCTGCCATCATGCCGCCATTAGTTCCCGGTGCCTCTATCAAGTAGAGCCAGTGGAGTGATCCTCGGGGTGAACTTTCTATTTCCCATCCACTCATCAAGAGTTCTCTTGAAAAGGGCCAGTGAGCTGTTCTGCTTGACTTGTATAAGAAGTGTATTCCAGAGCATAACCAGTCTCTGGTTATGAACCTGTCCCTCAAGCATGTTCTGTTGGTTGTGGTAATGAAGTTGAGGTCCCTGGAGTGTGTGGTGTGGAGGGATTGGGATTTCTTTAGGTGTAACATTTCCAACAGGGCTGGGTCAGACATGGCTTTGTAAATCAAGCAGAGATCACCTCTTAATAGATGATGAGACAGAGAAAAGTTGGAGTTTTTTTGAGTCTGTCCATGTACAGCACGTGTTTAAGGCCTAGGATCCTCTTTGTGAGGTACTTTTTTGGAATTTCCAGCTGTTGCAGGTGTTTAGTGAGGAACGTGCCAAATGGGGCATTATACTCGATGACTGGTCTAATGAGGGAAGAGTAAAGAGAAATGATGACCTCTTTCTTCCTGGATGCAAAACCCTTGGTAATGGGATGTGCCACAAAGAAGGACTTTCTGACCACAGGGGCAATGTGGTAGTCGAAGGAGAGGTTTCTGTCAACCTGTGTCCCCAGATCTCTTATAACAGCTCCAGTGTTCAGTGGGCTAAGTTTTTCTCAAAGGGAATGACGACACATTTTTTGGCATTAAACTTAAGGCCATGGTTTCAACACCAGTTGTTGGTCTCAGTGAGGCCTTTCTGTAGCATGTCTAAATCACTTGGGGAGTTAATAATGGCTACCAGCTTGCAATCATCAACGAACTTTGTTAGCCAGAGTCCTCTTGTATTGGCCTGGACTTCTGAAAAGTAGATGTCAAGCAGGAGAGGACCCAGGACCAATCCCTGTGGGACTCCATTCGTGACTGGTCAGCAGTCTGACTTGGAGTCTGCTACTTTCACACTGTGGGTTCTATCTGTGAGCCAATTTGCAACCCATATAATGATATAGGGGCTGATGCCTAGTTTGGTGAGTCTGACAATAATTCCTGAGGGGAGAATGGTATCAAAGGCCTTGCCCAGATCGGGGTAGGCTGTATGAACTGTCTTGCCCTCATCCACAGCTCTGGTGACTGACTCAAAGAATTCAACCAGGTTGAACAGGCATGATCTTCTCTTCACAAAACCAAATTGCGTGGGATCCAGAGTTTAGAGATTCCCTATATCCTTGTTAATTAGGTCTATGATGATGCGCTCCATAGCCTTACATATCAGACTTATCAGGCTAATTGTGCAATAATTCCCAGGGTCTGTAGTCACTCCGCCTTTATGGAGAGGGATGACTGTAGCAGTTCATATGTTCATAGGTTGGTACTAGGCTATCAGCCCTAGGGCTTATACAAGCCTAGCCATAACAATTCCCTGGCTATTTCTTCCCACACTATTTACTTCCCTGGACCCCTGTCTAGCAGGGCGACTGACGTGATCCCCGGGGTGAATTTCCTTTCTCCCATCCAATCGTCAAGGTTCCCTTTGAAGACGGCCAAAGAGGCACTCTGCTTGACATGTATGGGCAATCTATTCCAGAGTCTGGGGAGTCTCTGGGTCAGGAACCTATACCTCCAGCATATTTTGTTTATTGTGATGACAAGGTTTAGATCCCTGGAGCATGTGGCTCTTAGGGATTGGGATTTCTTTAAGTGTATCATGTCCAACAGCTCTGGGTTTGACATGGCCTAGTATGTTAAGCAGAGATCGCCTCTGAGTAGACGATATGCGACAGAGTATAGCTGGAGTTTTTTAAGGTGGTCAGCGTAGGACATCTGCTTTAGGCCTATGATTCTTTTAGTGAGGTATTTCTGTGGCCTTTCCAGTTGTTGCAGATGTCTTGAGAGGTACATACCAAACAGGGCATTGTATTCTATAATGGGTCTAATGAGGGATGAGTACAGTGGGACAATGACCTCCTTTTTCTGGATGAAAAGCCCTTAGTGATGAGGTGTGCCACATAGAAGGATTTCCTGACTGTTGTGGCGATGTGGTTATAGAAGGTGAGACCACTGTCCACCTGTGCCCCTACGTCTCTTATCACACTTTCGGTGTTTAGTGTACTGCCACATATATTGTAATTCATGGGTACATGTTTTTTTTCCAAAGGGGATAACTATACATTTCTTGGCACTGAGCTTGAGCCCATGGCTCTGGCACCAAGCATCTGTTTCTGTAAGGCCCTTTTGTAGAGAATCCACATAATTTGGGGATTCAATAATGGCTCCCAGTTTGCAGTTATCTGTGAACTTTGTTAGCCAGAGTCCCTTAGTGTTGGCCTGTACTTCAGAGAAGGACTGAACCCTGAGGTACTCCACTTGTCACTTGTCTGGAGCTGGATTTGGAGTCAGCTACTTTTACAGTGTGGGTTCTATCAGTAAGCCAGTTAGCAACCCATTGGGTGATGTAGGGATTAATGCCCAGCTTAGTAAATTTATCTATAATTCCAGAGTGAGGAATGGTGTCAAAGGCCTTGGCAAGGTCTAGATAGGCTGTGTGGATCACCTTATCCTTGTCCATGGCTCTGGAGACTGATGTGAAGAAGTCAATCAGGTTCAGGAGACAAGATTGGCCCTTCATAAACCCAAACTGGGTGGGGGTCCAGTGTTTGAAGGTTGCCAATGTCTTTGTTTATAAATTCCATGATAATACGCTCCATGGCCTTGCAGATAAGGCTCATCAGACTGATGGGATGGTAGTTTCCGGGATCCAAGGTGGATCCCCCCTTGTGGACTGGGATAACTGTAGCTGTGCACCACTCAGTGGGCACGAAACCTGAGGTGAGGCTATGATTAAACATGACACTTAGGTGAGGTGCCAGTTCATATTGTAGCTCATGTAGTACACAGCCTGGGATGTCATCTGGTCCAATGGATGCTGTATTCTTAGCTTTGGAGAGTGCGTTTTTTACCTGTGTGGCCGTTATTACCGGAATTTTGCAATCTTCCAGTATTGAGATGGGCCATTGAAGGGGTGAGAGGGGGGTGAAGTTGGCACTGAATCGATCTGCCAGGGTATTGGCAATATCCTTGGGATCAGTATATTTAATGCCATTCTGTTTTAGCTCAGAGCAGATCTGAGCATTGCCATTTAGATTCTTGACATAGTTATAGGTTCATAGGTTCATACTAGGCTATCTGCCCTAGGGCATTTATAAGCCTAGCCAGAATGTGTTTGGCTTTCACCACCCATTTTAAATTTATTTTGCTATGCCCTTTTTCGAGGTTAGTATGCTGTGCCTCTGTCTAACAGTGACACAGAAGTGATACCCGGGGTAAACCTACGATCTCCCATCCACTCATCAAGATTCCTCTTGAAGAGAGTCAATGAGGGACTCTGCCTAACCTGGATTTGGATTTTATTCCAGAGTGAAGGGAGCCTCTGGGTTATGAATCTGTCCCTCCAGCATGTCCTATTTATTTCAGTGCTGAGGTTCAAGTCTCTCGAGCACGTAGCTTGATGGGATTTGGATTTTCTGAGGTGCAGCATGTCCATTAATTCCGGGTTGGACATGGCTTTATACGTCAGGCACAGATCGCCTCTGAACAGGCGGTATGCAACTGAGTAGAGCTGGAGTTTCTTTAACCAGGCAGCATATGGCATCTGTTTGAGCCCTTTGATCCTCTTGGTGAGGTACTTTTGGGGTCTTTCCAGTTGCTGCAGGTGTCTGGTAAGGTACATCCCAAAAGGGGCATTGTATTCAATTATGGGCCTGATGAGGGATGAGTAAAGAGGCACGATGACCTCCCCTGATCTAGATGTGAATCCCTTCATGATTAGGTGGGCTATATAAAATGTTTTTCTAACCACTTTGGCTATGTGGCTGTCAAATGAGAGATTGCTATCAACTTGGGTCCCCAGGTCCCTAATTACTTCTTCTGTACTTAATGGATTACCAACTATGTGGTAATTTGTGGGCACTTTGTTTTTGCCAAAGGGGATGACTATACACTTTTTGGCATTTAGCTTGAGGCCATGGCTCTGGCACCAGTTGTCTGTTTCTATGAGGCCCTTTTGGAGGATGCTTGTGTCGGCTGGAGAGTCAATTATGGCGCCCAGTTTGCAGTCATCTGCGAACTTGGTCAGCCACAGTTATTCCGTGTTGGCCTGTACCTCTGAGAAATATATACCGAACAAGAGAGGTCCCAGGACTGAGCCTTGTGGGACACCACTTCTAACTGGTTTGGAGTCTGACATGACTCCAGCAATTCTAACCATGTGGGTTCTGTCCTTGAGCCCGTTTGCAATCCATCTAGTGATATAGGGGTTTATATTTAAGCTGGTGAGCTTATCTATAATGCCCGAGTGGGGTATTGTATCGAAGGCTTTTGCAAGGTCCAGGTAGGCTGTGTGGACCACCTTCCCCTCGTCAATGGCCTTGGTGACTGTTTCAAAGAAATCAACCAGGTTTAAGAGGCAGGATCTGCCCTTAACAAAGCCGAACTGGGTAGGATCCAGTGTCTGTAGGTCCCCAATATCTTTATTTATGAGGTCCATGATGATCCTTTCCATAGCTTTGCAGACCAAGCTAGTCAGGCTTATGGGGCGATAGTTTCCAGGATCCGTTGAGGCACCACCTTTATAGAGAGGGACCACTGTTGCTGTACGCCACTCTTTGGGCACATATCCTGTAGTAAGGCTGAGATTGAACAGTAGTTTTATGTTTGGGTTTAGCTCTTCTTGGAGTTCATGTAGGACGTAACCCGGGACACCGTCTGGTCCCATTGATGTTGTGTTTTCTGCTTTGGAGAGGGCGGCTCTTACCTGAGCATCTGAGATGTCAGGGGGGCAACACTCTGCTGGGATAGATATTTGCCCTTTTGGTGGGGAGTGGGGGGAGAAGTTTGCGCTGAACCTGTCAGCTAGGATGTTGGCAATGTCTGTGGGTTCAGTGTATTTCTTGTCATTTTGGACTAATTCTGAGCATATCTGGGAATTACCACCCAGGTTCCTAACATAACTAAAGAAAGCCTTGTGATTATCCTTAGTGTCCTGTGCAATTTTTCTCTCAAAGCTGGCCTTAGACAATTTTATGAGTGCCCGTAGTTTTTTGCTAATACTGATCTGTGATGCCTTCCCTTTTTGGGATTTTGCTCTATCATTTAGTAGCTTCCTCCTTCTATTGTATAGTTTGTTTATGGCTGGGGTCCACCAGACAGGACGTCTGCCTTTGGAGGATTGGGTCTTGGTTTTATTTGGGATTGCATGATCCATGCATTCCTGAAGGTGTTCATACAATGCATTTATAAAGGATTCTGCGGTCTGGGCCGTATTTTCCACAGGCCCGGGGGCTTTGAAGGATTCCTCCTCGGTTTTGAGGAGTGTGAAATTTGCTTTAGAGAAGTTTTTCACTGTGGTTTTCTGGGCAGGGGTGGGGTCGGGATGTGAATATCCAGTGAGATTAGTTTATGGTCTGATCTTACCAGTGAGGGATACAATTCTGGTCTGGAGCATAGAGTCCCCACGTTGGTGATGATCAGGTCCAGTATGTTTTCTCCTCTTGTGGGAGTGGTAACAAGTTGTTCCATAGCATTTGAGTTTATAAATTCTAGGAACCTTTTGGCTAGGGTGTTGGAGCTAGAGTAATGCTCCCAGTCTATGTTTGGGTAGTTGAAGTCGCCCAATATAATGGTGTTTGGAGAGACCTTCATATTTTCCAGTGTTCTCAGGAAGGCCGAGTGGGGTTCCTGGGTTTGGGAGGGTGGTCTGTAGCAGGCTATAAACTGGAAGGCAGTTTTACCCACTGTTAGTTGCACATGGATAGTCTCTGATGCTTCGTGCTTTGCCACCAACCTGGAGGTGTGGGTATCTTTGATGAATATCGATACTCCCCCTCCTTTTGTGGTTCGGTCCAAGTTTTGGGGCCGAAAAGCATGGTATGAGGTATAACCTGGTAGTGCTGGGGTGCTCTCGGGAGCCCTGAACCAGGTTTCTGTTACTGCACAGATATCAATGTTCTCCATGCTAAGGAGAATTTTGAGTGCATGCATCTTGAGGTTTAGACTTCTGCATTACTCTTAGTTTCTTATCCCTTGTGATACCTATGAAGGTGGGTTTGTCTTTTGAGCCTTGCCTAAAAAAAGCACTATGGGGGTAGCAAGAGCCTTTGCCAATATCCGAAAGCCCAGGGGTGACAGGTGCAAGCCGTCCCTAGCGAAGCATCATGGCTTGTCGAGCATATCATCCCAAGCTGACAGGCATTGGATCCCCTTTGAATGACACCAGTACTTAAGCCAATTGTTGAAATTGATCATCTTGTCTTCATATTGTGGCATCATTCTCGGTGAGGGTAAGATGCTACTCAAGGTCAGGGTCATACCGGCCTGGGCTACATGCTCAGAGAGCTCCTTTATGTCTCTTTTCATGTAGTCCAGGGAGGTATGTCTCAGGTCATTCACACCAGCATGGACAATGACTGAGTCATATTTGTACTTGCCTTGGAGTGACCTGAGTGCTTGTGTTATGTGGCAGATCCTAGCGCCCGACAGGCAGCTCACCGTGACTTTCTCCTTGTTCAGCCTGGTGAGTGGGATGTCAGTGTGCCTGACGATAGAGTCACCTATTACAAGTGCATCAGGTGTGTTGTATAGTCTTAAGGGCTGTGACTGTTCGGCACACTGGCTTTGTGAGATATGTGTTGCACGTGTTTTGTTTTGGGGTAGCGGTTGCTTGGGTGTCTGCTTTGGAGGTCTCTGCTGCTTAGGCAGATCTTTATTTAGAGCCTCCGAGTATGTTTTTGTGTGATTATGTGTTTGTTTTGCTGTCGTGGTAGGTCTATGTGAGACTGGAATTGAAGTGAGTGTGGTTTCCTTCTCCTCCTGACTGGTTATGCCAGTACTGAGTTGAGAGAACTTAGCCTCTAGTTTGGCTATATGGTTGCATCTCTCACATGTGTTGGAATTTGTTGGGAGGAGGAGAGGGTTGTCTGTATACATGAGGCAGTTATAACATTGCCTCAAGATTCCCAAATTCACCAGCTGGACTGGAGAAGAGATTGACAACTGACCTTTGGACATGCTAGAATAATATTGGGAATTCCTTAATAATTGAAAACAAGGGCCAGTGGGGAGTGAAGGTGTAGTGCTTTTAATTTTTAGTGCTGACTTATATAATTGCTTTAGTGAGCAATTTATAGAATGCCTTGTGGTTGTCTTTGAAATCTTTGGCAATTTTAATTTCGTAACTAGCTTTGGAGGATTTTATGAAGGATCTCAGTTTCTTACTGGGGCTGTTAAGGGAGTTTTTTGCATCCTGGGATTTTCCTCTTTTCTGCAACAGTTTCTTGCTTTTGTTGTAAAGTTTGGTTATGGCAGGGGACCACCAGATTGTCTTCCTTTTTTTGGATGAGAGCATCTTGGATCTATTTGGGATGGCACGATTCATGCACGAGTGGATGTGCTCGTACAGTGCCTTAGTGTAGGATTCTGCATGGGTGTCATGAAGTGTGTCACTTCTGACTTGAGAAGCATGAAGTTGGCTTTGGACCAGTTTTTTATGGAGGTTTCCTTACTGGGGGGTGGGTTGGGATGTGGATGTTAAGGGTGATTAGCTTATGGTCAGACCTGACTAACAAGGGTGTGATCATAGGTGTGGAGCATCGATTTCCCATATAGGTAATGACCAGGTGTAAGATACTGGAGCCCCTGGTGGGACTATGGATTAGTTGATCCAGGGCATTGGAATTTATGAATTCCAAGAACCGTTGGGCAAAGGTGTTGGTACATGAGTAGTTTTCCCAGTTAATGGCAGTGTAGTTAAAATCACCCAGTATTAGGGTGTTTGGTTCTATCTTAATATTTTCCAGTATGTTTAGAAAAGTGTAGTGAGAATCTTGGAGTATGGTGGGGGATCTATAGCAAGCTACAATTTGGATTGCAGTCTTACCTGGTGTTAGATGCACTTGGAGAATTTCAGACGCATTGTGTTGGGCAACTAGCCTGGTGGTGTGAGTATCCTTGGTGAATATTGACACTCCTCCACCTTTAGTGTTTCAGTCCTGGTTTGGTGGCCGAAAAGTGTGGTAAGAGTTGTAGCCTGTTATTGCAGGGGTGCTCTCTGGAGCCTTGAACCAGGTCTCAGTTACTGTACAGATATCGATGTTCTCCATTTTTAGGAGTGCCTCGAGACAGTGCATTTTGAGGTTTAGACTTCTAGCATTGAGTAGCATTACCTTCAGATTTTGCATGCTTGTACCTGTTACTGTGGTGGTTTTGTCCTTTGAACTTTGCCTAAAAAAGGCACTATAGGGGTTGCAAGAGCCTTAGCCAGTAACCTGAATCCCAGGGGTGACAGGTGCAGACCATCTCTGGCAAAGCATCATGGTCTGTCGATCATGTCATCCCAGGCAGACAGATACTGGATCCCCTTTGAATGACACCAGAAGCTTAGCCAATTGTTGAAGTCAATCATTTTGTCCTTATATTGTGGTATCATTCTGGGCGAAGGCAGGATGCTACTCAGGGCTAGGGTCATACCTGCCTGGGCCACATGATCCGAGAGCTCTTCCATGTCTCTTTTCATGTAGTCCAGGGAGGTATGTCTCAAGTCATTCACTACAACATGGACAATGACAAAGTCATATTTGTACTTGTTGTGGAGTGACTTGAGTGCATGCGTTATGTGGTAGATCCTGGCACCCGACAGGCAGCTGACTGTAATTTTCTCCTTGTTCAACCTGGTGAGTGGGACATCAGTGTGCCGGACTATAGAGTCACCTATGACTGAAGTGTTAGGTACATTGTCTTGCCTTAGGGGCTGTTGCTGGGTGGCACACTGGTGTTGTGAACTATGTGACACTTTGGTTGTGATTGGTGTTTGTTTGCGTTTCAGCTTCAGAGGTCCTTGTTGCTTGGACAGGTTACAGTTAGGGGCCTCTGCATATGTGGATTTAGTGTTGCCATATGTGGGTGTTGGTGGTGTGAGTTTAGAAGGGCTATTTGTTGCTTGAGGTGTAGTGTGGGTGTTAACCTTCTCCTCTTGACTGTCTAGCACAATCTTGGGTGGAGAGAGCTTTGCTTCCATTTTGGCTATGTAAGTGCATCTCTCAGGTTGTAGTGTTGGGTGGTAGGAGGAGAGGGTTGTCTGTGTACATGAGGCAATTGCTGCATTGCCCCAGTATGCCCAGATTCACCAGGTGGATAGGAGAAATCACCGGAAGCTAACCCTTGGACATGCCTGGTTTGGTGCTTTTTTTTTTTTTTTTTTTTTTTAAGTACAGGAGCTGTTTTCCCTTATGTTAGTGAGGTACTTTGCAATTATAGGCTGTTTAGTGCTTATGATTAATTTCTCTTTATTAACAAAGAAAGCTGAGTGCTTGCATCAGTTTAAGGCTTCCTAGTGCTTTCCAGCAAGTATTAGACCAAGTGCTAGTCACAGGGATGCTTAAATGTAAGATGAAAAAAAAAATGCACACTGCAGTGTGCACTAGAGAAGTTAGATGTGAAAGTAGGTAACTTAAGTTTTACCTGTTTAAAAAGTTAAGGTTTAGTGGTGAGTTACTATTTTTAAAACAGCAAGATGGATTGAAAGAGGTGGTCACTTTTGTATTCTGGTACTATGGAATACAGTAGGATGGCCAACAAATTTAAATAGTTGAAGGGGAAGGATTTCAAAAATGATGATTTTGTGATTATTCACACAAGCCAGTGAAAGCAGAGAGGAAATGAGTGTGCCATTCTGTAGAGACAAAGCCTGAGGTGAGGCTGTGATTGAAGAGAGCACACAGGTGTGGTGCCAGTTCACATTGTAGTTCATGTGGAACACAGCCAGGGATATTGTCGGGTCCCATGGAAGCTGTATTCTTGGCCTTGGACAATGCAGCTTTAACCTGTGCTGCAGTAATGATGGGTGCCTGGTATTCTTCCGGTATTGTGATTGGGGGGAGAGAGGGGTAAAGTTGGCACTGAATCTGTCGGCCAGTATGTTGGCTATATCTGTTGGCTCAGTATAGCAGGTATCATTGTGCAGTAACACAGAGCAAATCTGGGTATTGCCGTGGAGATTCCTGATATAATGGTAGAAGGCTTTGTGGTTGTTTTTAGTGTCTACCACAATTCTGCCTTCATAGCTAGCTTTAGAGGTTTTGATGAGGATCTCAACTTTTTGTTGAGGCTAATAAGTGAGCTTTTCCTTCTTCTCTGAATCTGATTCAGAAATTTGAGAAAACCCTACATCTGTCTCTTCATCTACCTTTTCAGCTTCAGAATCATTAATCTCCTCAGGAAAACAAGCACCCCCTTTTCTTTTACTTGAAAACATCTTATAAGAAGGATCAAAGGCCTGAATTAGACCTTGAGCCAGATCTAACAAACAACCACTGTCCAGAGAAATTTGAACAAAGGCAGTTACATGGTTAGTTTTCTGTTTCTTTTTGACAGGATAAATGGGATCAGCAGAGTTGTTAATGTCAGTACAGTTTCCCTAGGGATGGGCACAACATTCAACTAAACAGGGAAGTCTTCCATGTTTCCTCTCCCAAAACTGGCAAGAGTAGCTCTGTCTTGCCCACTGAGGAGACCCAGCAGCTTCAGAAGATATGGTTATCATTGGCTGTATAGTGGCTGGAGGTACAAGATGAAAGGTCTGAGGAACCAGCTTTGGCCATAGCAGAGTAACCTACCTGCAGCTAAGGCAAACTGCTAGCCTGCAGTAGTTGCAAACCTTGTTTGCTTAACTTTTTCTTTTTGTGGCTGGAAGAAGGACCAATGGCGGGACTGATAGTTTGCTCCATGGTCAAGCCAAAAATGGTGCCTCTTTCCTGTGGAAGACAAACCGCATAAGCTGGTAAAAATTTACCTTCAGATTTTGCATGCTTGTACCTGTTGTTAAAAAACAGTTGTTAAAAGTCACTTTTCCCCACAAAAAAACAGTAAGAAAGCACTTTAATATACTTTTCCAGTACCAAAAAGTAAAATAAACACGGACCCACCACAAAAATGTTTTTCAAATACTTTTAAGAACTTTTAATACTGAGAGGAAAAAAGTGTAGTATGTTTAACAGTACAGTTAAGTATCATGACACAGTCCAGTAACTCCTAGATGAAAAACATCTTTCCTAAACAAAAAAGTACATTTAAACAATAAATTGAAAATGTGTAAGGTTTTCATCTGCTCAAAAAAAGAACAGCACAAGCAGACTGTTGATCCTCAAAAGACTGCAGAGGAGCACTCTCTTTGGAGGCAGGAAAGCACTGAAAGGCTTCAAGCCCAAACCTGTGTTTTTAGGCAGCTGCCTAATGGTTTGAGCATGTGAAACGTGCCCTGAAGTTTTGGAAGCTGGCCTTAGAAGGACATAACCCATTATAGCTAAGGCTACTGCAGCAGTGCTCAATATGAGGAACATCTAACCATTTTCTGTCTTTATCAGGGATTCGTCAGATTAAATGAAGCCAAGATTCTTTTTTTATTTGAGCAGGCAGTTGGGGCAAACACACCTGGGTCAGCATTCAAATGAGAAAAAGTACAGTTGTGTAAAATCTTACCATAATGTTATATTTTCTTGCCTTTACTGCTGCAGTATTCATAACTTATAGGGATTCCCTGCTGTGGAAGCCCATCATCCGGCCAGTCTACCAAAGCCTACCGTTGCTTTCAGATATGCTGAACATCACCTAAATGCTTCTTGAATAGTGTAGGGCATAAAAGTGATGTTCAGGCATACAATCCTCAGAACTGATTGCCCCATTAGGAACAGCAGTCCAATGAAAACCAAAGAGAGCCTGCACATCCAGGAAGGAAAAAAGGCTAGGGGGATGGAGGGAGGGAGTGACTACTACAGCAGTGAAGGCAAGGACATCTATCATTATGGTAAGATTTTACACAACTGTACTATGTCCTTACATTCACCGCTGCAGTATTCCTAAGTTATGGGAGAGTACCAAAGCTCAAGAAGAAACTTGGGAGGAGGAAGCAGTAGTACAGCCCTTTAAGAAGCCATGAAGAACGGCATTAGCAAAACCAGCTCTAGCTCTGGAAATACAATTCAGCTTGTCGTGTTTGGTAAAAGTATGCACAGCAGTCCAGGTAGCTGTTTCAAGAATAGAGTTAGTGTCTGAACCCTTGAAAAAAGTACCAGAAGATGCCACAGCTGTAGAATGAGCCTTTACAGAAGAAGGAAGGCTCTCACCATGAAATGTGTAACAAAAAAAATAGCCTTTGAAATACAAAACAAACAACTGATCAGATTTTCTGATAGCTTTAGTCTTATCCAACTAAAATCTGAGCTATCTATGCACGTCTAAGGAATGCAACACCCTCTCACTGTCAAATTGCGGAAAGGGGAAAAAAGTATGCCAATGAATAGACTGATTAAGTTACAACTCATTAACCACCTTGGGCATAAAAGAAGGATTATTATGCAATGACACACTATCCTCATGGAATATCAAAAAAGCAGACAAGCCATAAGGGCATGCAACTCGGACACCTATCTGGCAGAAATAAGAGCTAACAAAAGAACTGTCTTCCAAGAACAATGTTACAAGGAAGCTAAAACAGCAAGTACAAAAGGAGCCTGAATCAATTTCTCAAGAACAAAATCAAGATCCCAGGGAAGAGAACAGGCTTCCTGGGAGGTCTAATATTAAGGACACCTTAAGGAAATTGCTGAGCCTTAAATCTAGAAGCAAACAGAGGAGTTAAAGGCAGACAAGGAGAAAGAGAACTGGCTTGTTTGATAGTCATTATTGCATATGCTTCTGTATTGTTATCTTCTGAGAATTGGAAACGCTAACCAGAAATATGTGCATGCCACTACTGTTTAGGCTGTTCTGAAATGTAGTACTCCTCCTTGTTTCCCTTTTGCTAACGCTTACTTCAGAAAGCACTCTGCTAGCAGAATTAGCATTTGGATTTAATTTATTTGACAGTTGTTTCTCTGAAGCTACTCTAGTAAGCTACAATGCTACCTAATCAGTACTACTGAGATAGTCTATGATGTTAAACTACAGTAACGCACATTGTATAGTCAGCTGTATTGTTGTGAGTTCTACCTAATGTAACTTGTTAATGTTTTGGTTTACTCTAGCGTGTAACACGCAGTTGTAATAACTGTTTGGGACTGTTACTGTTTAGTTTATTGTAGCGTGCAACACGCGGTAGATATACCTGCTTGGAACTTGCTTTGTCTTTCATACAATCTCCTAGCTGATGCTCTCAAACTGTAACCTTTTTTTAGTTTGCTGGTACACTAATGTTGCACTCGTCACTTTAGCTGTTGATGCCTTCCTATGTTTGGTTCTATAGGAATCCTGATGCAGTCGCTGAGTAACACAGCGCTCGCATGAGGATTTTTGACTTAGCTGTTATCCGCACATTTAAATTACTTCCAACTGTCTGGTTACTGAAATCACCTAGCGCATTAGGAACTGTTATGTCTGTTTCCTTTCTGTGCTTGGCTGTACCTTTAAGGTACTGACTGGGCGTAGCTATTTCATATCATAGCTGCCTGTTACCTTAGTTGCAAGTTAAGTTATGCAACATATAACAATTATCTGCTTGTACTCTCAGGATGTCTGCATTGCCTGCTTAAACATTTCCTCTCTCTCTCCTTGTATGTTTTAGCTTGGGCTCCTGCCTTCCTGCCTAAACCTCTTGAACGTACCCACCTGGACACCTTGGCTAAGTACCACCAATAACGGACAATCCCAACCTACCTGAAAGGCCTACCACTCCCTGAATAACATTCACTACAAGGATTTTCTTTTAAATATAAAAGTATGTGTACTGCTCTAACACTTGGTAGTAGTTAAATTGGCAATAACTAGGTTGCAGTACGCTTCCCTGCTAGGACAGCCAGCAGCCTCAACTCTCCGCCCCTCTCTGCTGCTTGATTATCCTACTTTACCTTACAATTTACCCCTATCCTGACTGCTGTTACCTCTCTTTACCTGATATCCCCCTTTCAGACCTCTACTGCATTACACTGACTGGCCTCTAGGTGGCGCTCCCCTACCTTCTTACTGTTACCACTTCTGTATCCACACTCTCCTTTCTCCCCTATACTGTCCCCCGACATCTCTCCTCTATTCTCCCCACTGTCCCAGGACTACCTACCACTCTTTACTTACAAGCACCCTTTCTCTGTCCTTTTCTTTATAAGATCCTACCTTCTGTCTCTGTCCTTCTTCTACATAAATACTTACCTCTTCATTATTCTCAGTAGTCTTCCCTCACCCTACACTTTGCAGTAAAACTTACCTTGACTATCTCTCTTACTGATAGTCTTCCTCGCTCTCTCCTCCTTTGGCTCTTCCCGCTCCGTTTGCCCTGCAGGCTCACTCCGCTCCCCTACCCTGCCCCCAATTCCCACCCTCCCCTAGCACCTCTACATTTATACCTAACAAACACCTCCTACCAAACCTACTATCCAATCACAGTCCTCTTCCTATTACCCCTCCCCCTTAATCTTTCATCAATCCACTATCCAATCATAGTCCTCTTACTATTACCCCTCCCCCTTATTCTCTCATCAAAGAATACTCCTCCTCTCTTTCCCCTTCCACTACTACTCCTCCCACTCCAATATTTATACCTCTATACGCTCATTCTTCCATTGTCCTTGTCTACAATATCTAACTCTCTCCATTCACTTCTAGACCTTCCCTTCTCAATTAACATACCACATTAATTTTCTCTTCACTGTACATTACCCTAACCTATCCTAATATGCCCTACCAACTCCCCTTAACTATCCAACTCCCCAGCTCCCTTATCATCTTACTAATACCTCTGTATCTTGCTACTTCTTACTCCCATAAAGCTCCTCCATTCCTCCCTCCTACACAAACTATCCCTAACACCCAACTACAATCTCTCCAACTCTCTTACTTTCACTCCATATCATCCTCCCTTATTCCACCCAACCTACTGCACCTTTTTCATCCCAAACTATTCTCTACCTCAACTAAAACTCTCTCTCTTAAACTTCTGCTAACCCAAGACAAATACCTACTATACAAACCTTACAGACTAAAACTTATCACCTGTAATGTCCTAGCCTTATCTGGAGACATTCATCCTAACCCTGACCCCTGCCTCAGCACAAACTACTTCTTCCCTCCACCCTCTTCTTCACCTACAACAAATAATACTCCCCCCCCCTTCTCTTCTCCTCCCACTTCCCCTCTTAGCACTCTTAAGATCTTCACTATCAATGCCCAGAGCCTCAACAACAAATTTCACCATGTACAAGCCTGGATTAATCACAATCAATCCGACATCCTAGCCATCTCTGAAACTTGGCTAAAGCCCCATATTACTGACTCTGAAATCTTACCTCCTGGTTACCACATCCTCAGAAGTGACCGTTTAAACAAAAAAGGTGGAGGCTCTGCTCTAATCTACTCCAATCTTCTCTCTCTTATTCCTCTTCAAATCCCTACCCCTAAATTAAAAAATTCCGAAATGACAGCAAGCCTTCTCCATTTGAATAAACATAAAAATATCTGCTTCATTTCTTTATACATCTCACCAGGCAACAATATCTCCACCCTTGAAGATATTCTATACTGGGCCTCAACTAAAATAAAATATGAAACCTATATTCTAGGTGATGTCAATATCGACTGGAATAAAATAAACGTGCCATCCCCCTCACTACCCATTAACCTTCTCAACTTCACTCATGTAATCCTTTCAACAACTCACCCTAACAAAAATCACCCCCCCCCCAGGGTCCATCATAGATTGGATTCTAGTCTCCCATCCAAACAAAATCACTCTCTGTGGCACTATCCCTGACACCTTCAGTGACCATCTCCCTGCCTTCATCCATTGATCAACTAGCTCCATCCAGCACCAACATCTCTACATTCAAACTCGTAACCTCAGCAACTTCAACCCCTTACTTTTTTCTAACATCTTTAAACAAATTAACTGGCAATCTCTAAACACTCTCCCACTCGACAATGCTGTTGAGCATTTTAACTCTACCTTCATAAATACTCTTAACTCCCTAGCCCCTCTAATAAATAAATGAATCAAAGCTAATTCTGCCCCATGGCTGACCAAAGAAACTAAACAAATTATGCGTCACAGAGACAAATCCTGGAAACTCTATCAGAAAAATAAACTGCCCTCTGCCTTGCTCCAATATACCCAACTCCGCAACCAAGTAAAAAAACTTATTACCAAAGACAAAAGAAACGACTATAATAAACTTCAGTCCAACAACAATAACAACCCAAAACAATTCTGGAAATCGGTCAACTCCTTTCTCCATCCCGGATCACAGAACAATCCCTAACCTGACCCTAATCTCTCTGACAGTGAACTGAGCTCCCATTTCAACACCTTCTTTACTGAATCCATAGCTAAACTAACTAAAACATTCCCAAATAAAAACCCACCTAACTCCCTTTTCACAACGCCCAACAACCCAAACAACAATCTCCTTAATTTCCATCTCAAACCTGTTTCCGCCAATTTTATAAAAAAGCTTCTATCCAAGCTAAAGCCATGCTCTAATGCCCCTGACAACATTCCCTCCTCCTTCTTCAAACATGCAGCTGAAGGTATTGCTCTTCCAATTAGTATTTTGATTAATAGATCCTTAAATAAGTCGTACGTACCGAAACTCTGGCATTCAGCCTACATTCTACCTCTTCACAAAGGAGGCAAAAACACTACTATTTCTAACTTCCGCCCCATCGCCCTACTCTCTCCAATATCTAAAATTCTAGAAAAATGTGTCCACCACCAACTTTTGCCTTATCTAATTCAGAATCATCTCCTAACACCCACCCAGCACAGCTTCCATCCTGGACACAGTACCATAACTGCCTTACTATCCTTCCTAGAAACTGTCAATCAAGCATGAGACTCTGGAGTCATTGTATCCACAGTACTGCTTGATTTTTCGAAAGCCTTTGACACCATCTCCCATACGCACCTTCTTCATCATCTGACTAACCTCAATATCTCCCCTAATACACTATCCTGGCTCTCCAGTTCCCTATCTGACAGATCTCAAACTGTCAAATGGACTCCACCTCTTCCTTCTTGCCTATACCTACTGGCATTCCTCAGGGGTCCATCCTTGGACCCATGCTTTTCAACATCTTTATAAATAACTTTCACACCATCATCCCTGACACCACGGTCATCCAATATGCAGATGACTCTACCTTGGTCTGTTCCACCCCCAACTTTCCTGAACTTCTGACCAAAACTCAATTAGCCTTTTCCACTACAGAGAACTGGATGCACCAAAACCACCTTTCACTCAACTCCAATAAATCTAAAATACTAATTTTCTTCCCCTCCAAAGTAATCTCCTTGGACAAAAACACTTTCAATGTCCTAAGCCAAACTAACACGGCCATTGAAGTGGTCCCCTCTGCAAAACTCCTTGGCATTACCATAGATGAAAACCTCAAATTTGATCTTCACATACAACAAAACATAAAGAAAACTCACCAAAAGCTAGGTATTCTATATAGAAACAATCATTTTCTTTCCAGCTCCTCTAGGCATACCCTGGCAATCACCTACCTCCTACCTTCCCTTCTATATGGAGCCCCTCTTCTAACCAATTTGTCTGCTACCAACACCTCTAAGCTTGCTATAATAAGATCTCTAAATTTGCCACCAAATCCAAAACATCAACTCACCACTGCCTCAGCCTACAATCTCTGAACTGGATAGAACTCCCTAACCACCTAGACTATTTGCAAATAACCACCGCTCACAAACTAATATTCTCCCCTGATATATGCACAGCCTTAAAGAACATCCTTCCTCCATACATCCCAAACAGATCACCAAGATCTGAACACCAAAACTAATCTCCATTCACAAACCCAAACGTCCCGCTGGCCAACTTCTACTCTCCTTCTCTCTAGGTAAAAAATGGAACTCTCTCCCTCCTTCTCTTAGGACCCTACCCAACACTGAATCCTTCAAGACCCAACTTTTCCTACATCTATCTTCCAAATGGAAATGCTCCTGGTTTCACCCCACATAAATTCTAGGGATTCCCCACTAAGCTCTCCTTACCCCCACTCCACTATACTCTCATACTTATTTGTATTGCTCCAAAGAACCAGAACTAGCAGACTTTAATTGACTCCAAGCATGTAAATATTGTAATCATCTGAAAAAATATATATATTTCTGTTGTTAAACTGTCTCATAATGTATATAACACTTTGCAATTTGTATTTCACTTTGCAACCTTTAATTGTATTTTGCAACATTTATTGTATTGTATTGCTCATGGTGCTTTTCTCCCCGGGCCTCCACTGAAAATGGGCACTTCTTGGCCCAGTGGGCTTCCCTGGTAATCAAACTGATAATAAATAAAATAAATAATAAATAAATAAGTGGGCCTTAATAGAAGAATAGGCCAAACCAGCATTGAGCAACTCACACAAATAAGAGAGAATCAAAGGAACATCCACAGTAAGTGGGTCCTGGTCACGAGAAAGACATCAAAGAGAAAACCTCTTCAATGTAGATAAGTAGGATTTCCTAGTAGTAGTTTTTCTGGCCTCCTGCAGTACCTGCAGCATGTCCTCAGAAAAAAGGTGTCTATGAGGAATCAAAACCCTATCACCCACGGTGTCAGCTGAAGTGTGGACAGGTGGGGATGTATGAGAGATTTCTTGTCAGAGCAGATCAACTCTGTGAGGTAACTTGTGATGATTCCCCTTGGCTAGATGCAGAAGTAGAGGGAACCAGTGCTGTTGCAGCCAAAAGGGAGTCATCAACAAGATTTTGACAACATCCTGTTGAATCTTGTACAGGAGAGAGGAAGGGGAGAGAATGCATAAAGAAACATCCCCTTCCATGAAAATGAGAGGGCACCCATCTTCCATACCAGAGGACCTGGGACTCTGGCACAAAACAGAGGAAGCTGTCTGTTCAGAGGGGAGGCAAAGAAATCTACTTGAGAATTATATGATGGGTGAACAATGTCCAGAAACATGTTCCTGTGAAGCATCCATTTGTGGGATTGAGTGAAGGACCTGCTCAAAGTGTCTGCCACAACATTCTGATCTGAAGGATTATAAACTGCCTGACAAGTCACTTGATACTTGACAGCCAAATCCCATACCAGGAGTGCCAGCCAGCAAAGAAGGTAAAACCTTGTTCCCCTCTGTTTCTTGATATACTACATAACTGTTACTGTCTGTGAATACCTTGAGAGGCCCTGGAGATGTGCTCCTTCTGCTGATGAGGTGACCACACTCCCTGAACCTGCAGGGAGCCACACATTGCTCCCCATCTCACATCTGAAGCATCTGTGAACAGATCCTGACAGGAAAGAGGGGGATGAAAAGGGCACCCTGGATTCAGAAAACAACTGCTGATTCTGCCACAAAGCTCCTTCTTGAGACAAGGGAGAAGAGGAACTGTAAGTCTAGAGGATGTGCATGCAAGCCACACCAACTTCAGAAGCCACTGGAACTTCCTCATGGGGAGTTTGGCCAGATGGAGCATTGGGATGGTAGAAGCCCTGAAACCCAGAGCTATCAAAAACTCCATGGCTGTAATGGAGGCCACAGGAAGTAGAGTTTGAAAGTAAGAAATGAGAGTTAAGTCCTTTGGAGGAGGCAGGGATGCCAGCAATGGCACTGTCTGAATCCTGCAACCCAGAAAGACATGATCCTGAGAAGGAGTCAGGGAAGACTGTTTGAAGTTTATCGTGAATCCCAGGCTCTGAAGAAGAGAAAAGGAAAAACAAAGATTTTGCAAAAGGACCTCTGGAGAGGATGCCTGAATCAGCAGGTCATGCAAGTAAGGAAATATTTGGATCCCTTGAAACATGCAAAAAGCAATCGCAGGAGTGAGGCATTTGTTGAACACCCTTGGAGCAGTAGAAAGGCCAAAGGGCAAAACTCAGAACTTAAAATGCCAGGAAGCAACAGAAAAATGCAAAATCTACCTGAAAAGAAGATGGATTTGAATATGGAGATAAGCATCCTTGAGATCCAGAGACACCAGAAAGGCCCGTGGGAGCAAGAGAGGAAACAGGGTCTGAAGGGACAACATCCAAAAGGAAGGCACCTTTAGAAAAGTGTTTAGATAAAACAGGTTTAGAATCAATCTCCATGTACCCTCTTTGCTTAGCACTAGAAACATTCTTGAATAAAACCCCTTCCACCTTTGGAGTACAGGCACCTCTTGAACAGTACCCTGAGATATGAGATCTCAAAGAACGTCTGGAGGAAAAAGGAAGTTCTTCCTGAGGAAGCTGAGGAATGCCCATAAAGGAAGGACAGAAAATCCACACCATGCAGTACCCCTGACGAATGACTGACAGAACCCAATAAACCTGGGTGATTCAAAGCCAAATTGGAAGAGAAAGATGAAGAGAAAGAGGAATGTGGCTGGGAACAACTGAATAGTCAGACAGCACCTGGTTTGTCAGGAAAGGAAGGATTTTGAATTCCTGCAGTCTGAGTGGTCTTAGCAGAAGGAGTTCATTTACCACCCTTTTTACCTTTAGCAGGACAGCAATATTTACTACAACATCAATGGGACCAGACAGTGTCCCAGGCTGCATCCTACACAAGCTCAAAGACAAACTATCTCCTCACCTAAACACACTGTTCAAACTTAGCCTCTCCACAGGCTACATACCCATAGAGTGGCGCACAGCAATGGTTATTCTGCTCCACAAAGGTGGAGCAACAACAGACCCTGGGAACTATTGCCCTATAAGCCTGACTAGCTTGGTCTGCAAGACTGTGGAGCACATCATCATGGAACTCATTAACAGAGACATTGGGAACCTCCAAACACTGGACCCTACCCAGTTTGGCTTTGTTAAGGGCAGATCATGCCTCCTAAACTTGGTGGACTTCTTTGAGACAGTTACCAAGGCTATAGACGAGGGAAAGGTGGTACACACAGCCTACCTAGACCTCGCTAAGGCCTTCGACACCATTCCCCATTCTGGTATTATAGACAAGCTCAACAGCCTGAACATAAACCCCTACATCACAAGATGGGTTGCCAACTGGCTCACGGACAGAACCCACAGGGTGAGAGTTGCGGGAGCTAGGTCCGTCTCTAAAATGGTTATAAGTGGTGTTCCCCAGGGCTCAGTCCTAGGACCCCTCCTGTTCGGCATATACTTCTCAGAGGTATAGGCATGCACAGGAGGACTATGGTTGACCAAGTTCGCAGACAACTGCAAACTAGGGGCTATAATTAACTCTCCGGCTGACACAGACATCCTCCAAAAGAGTCTCACTGAGACGGATACCTGGTGTCAAAATCTTGGCTTCAAGCTAAATGCCAAAAAGTGCATAGTCATCCCCTTTGGAAAAAACAAAGTACCCACAAACTACCACATAGGTGGTAGTCCCCTAAATATGGAAGACGTAATAAGGGATCTGGGGACCCAAGTAGATAGTAATCTCACCTTTGATAATCACATTCCAAAGTGGTTAGAAAATCCTTCTACATGGCCCACCTAATCACAAAGGGTTCGCATCCAGATCAAAAGAGGTCATTGCACCCCTCTACTCATCACTCATCAGACCCATCTTAGAGTACAACCCCCCATTTGGGATGTAACTTACAAGACACCTGCAACAGCTGGAAAGACCACAGAAGTACCTCACCAAGTGGATCAATGGCCTCAAACAAATGCCCTATGCAGCTCAACTGAAGAAACTCCAGTTGTACTCAGTTGCATACCGCCTACTCAGAGGTAATCTCTGCCTGACATACAAGGCCATGTCCAACCCAGAATTGATGGACATGCTCCACCTAAAGAAAACCTTATCCCCTCAAGCCACATGATCTAGGGATCTAAACCTCACCACAACAATAAATAGGACGTGCTGGAGGGATAGATTCGAACAGGATCCCAGTCTACATTAGGCAGAGCTCCTCGCTAACACTCTTCAAAAGAAACCTTAACGAGTGGATGGGAAACAGAAAGTTTACTCGGGGATCACTTCAGTGGCTCTGCTGGACAGAGGCACAAGGAACTAATCTAAGGGGGTGGCGAAAGCCAACACATTCTGGCTAGGCTTTTAAATGCCTTCGGGCAGATAGCCTAGTACCCACCTATAAACCTATGAGCAAAAGCTCGCTTAGAAGGGTAGTTTCTCTGAAATTTAGGCACAGGAGAAACAAAGACATGTTTAAGCTCCTGTAAGGCATTCCCCTTGTCCTAAAGAGACTTAAACAAACCAGCAGCTACTTCCCCAAACAAAAGTTTATTATCCACGGAGCATCCATCAACTTAGCCTTAATTCATTCCATCCATCCTCAAACCCGTTTTCCCATTTTACACATGGGGTTGGGGTATGACAGTCACCTCGAGCCAAGATTTACACTGCTGGGTGGCTAGCCTTGCCATGGTAGTTCATCCGCACCACTCAATCGCACACACACTCACACCTATGGCCAATTTAGAGTAACCAATCCACCTACTGCATGTCTTTGGAATGTGGGAAGAAACCAGAGCACGCTAAGGAAACCAACATGACCACAGGTAGGACTGTTTTTTCAGTGACCTTCTCACTCATTGTTTTAGTTTGTTGTTTGGGATATTTTTGCAGTGATCCTAATGATAATGGACATCAGATGGTTATAACAGCCCTGTGTTTCTAATGCTTAGTCAAACACTCTGCTTGTGCTGTGCTGATGAGGTCAAAACAAGGCCGAAATATGCATATCCACAGCTAGTGGGGTTTGGCTTTATTGGCCTGGAATTGCCCATTAAAACATCGAAACAAGTCATGGGCATTCAGAATTGCCAATGAGCTGAAACACCTGATGTTCATAAGGTTCATTTGCATATATCCCATGTGCCTCTGATACAAGAGGTTTGGGAGGTCACTCAGTGGAAGTTCTAGCTTTGCTGGAGTTTTCATTTTTGTTTCTACTGATTGGTTTTTCAGTGACCTTCTCACTCATTGTTTTAGTTTGTTGTTTGGGATATTTTTGCAGTGACCCTAATGATAATGGACATCAGATGGGTATAACAACCCTGTGTTTCTAATGCTTAGTTAGACACTCTGCTTGTGTTGTGCTGATGAGATCATAACAAGGCTGAAGTATGCATATCTACAGCTAGTGGGGGTTTGGCTTTGTTGGCCTGTACCTACATTTGTTAGAATGATTAACTTGAGAGGAAGTCCCCAGCAAGGAAAGAGCAGAAGATTTACTCTCCAGAGTCTGGAAGATCAGAAAAAAGTTGACATGCTTGAGAAAGAAGAGCTAACATGCACCTAGATATATGGGTTGGGTAATTAATAGCTCTAAAAGCTAGGGTAACTGAAGTAGACACATTCTTACACAGCCTGTCCATGGTTCTGCTTACCTTCTCAATAGGCAGTAACTTGGATGAAGGAAGCAATTGAGATGGCTTATCAGAAACTAGAGACCTCAGAGGGGTCAGCAGTGGGACATTTGAACAAAAGGAAACATCCTCAGGCACCTTATAAAACCTATCAAACTTCTTTGGAGCAGGGGGCAGAGAGTCAGGCACTTCAGAAGCATTAGAAAAAAACAGCCGCAGGTTTTGGAGATTCCATCTGCAGTAACTTATAGTACCTCTTATAGATATCAGAAACCTGGGCACAATCCCACTTAAAAAATTCCATCATCCTAGAGATTGTGTCCCCAAAGGAAATTTCCTCAGAAGGCGTATCTGGACTATTAGATTCCTCCTTCTCAGACCCATAGTCTGAAGGAGAAGGAATCTGGGTAGAATAAGTAAGGCATTCTTCAACAGAGTCCAAGACTTCCTCAGAATAATTAAATTCCCTGGGCCTTTTAAGTGTAGAAGAGGACAAAGGAGGAGCAGGAACTGAAACCCCATGAGGAGGCCTTAATACAGTAAAGCATTAAATAACCCCTGAGTAAAGGCTTGCCATTCACTTTGTGGATCCCTAGGAGCAGAAGAAACATGTTTAGTTTTCTGTTTCTTTTTTTTTAGGGAATGCCCATCCTAGAGAACTGAGAAGGCTCTGACTCAGGACGGCATTCCTCAACTGTAATAGGAACTTCTTCCCTAAGAAGAACCTGCAGAACCCCCCTAGACCCCCTCAGAAACAATCAATTGTGGTTCCTCCTGAACATCCAAAATGGACACCTGCAAAGCCTCGTTGAATGTGCTGCCTGCCAAATCCTCACTGGCTTCCAACCCAGAAGCAGCAGAGATATCAAACAACACAGCCAGGTGAGCCTCCAGGTTTGTAACAACCTCAGGTGAAACACCCAGCAGAGGCTGGACAATGGAAGATTCCAGTCTTACTTTTTTCACCTTCTTCTTCCCTGACGGTTGACCCTCAGGGAGGGAATTCCATCCATAGTCTATTTAGCAAGAAGCTTAAGATCCTGGTTCTCAAGATACAATGAAAGGGAAAAAAGTCTACTATGAAGGATTTTAGGGACAAACACCTGACAAATCGAACAAGACGTATGGTTGTAAGAAGCTCCTAGGCAAAAAAAGGCAATTATCATGGTGGTCTTTATGGGGAATCTGTCTCTCACACTGGCATTTACCCTTCCTGGATGACATTAATCCCCCAAACAGCACAAACAACTAAAAAAAAAAGTGGGTACTTACCTGCAATGGTGAGGACTTTGGCAAACAGGAATAATCTCCTGAATACAAACATAAAGAAAAAAAAAACAGATCGACAGTTAAAAACAGCATTTGGACTGGTGGTAAAGAAGTTCTGAGTATGGTATGCTTAAATATCACCATTATGCCATACTCTACATGAGGAGCATTTAGGTGACATTCAGCGTACCTTAAAGCAATCGTAGGCTTTGGAAGACTGGCCGGATGATGGGCTTCCACAGCAGGGAATCCATGTAAGTTATGAATACTGCAGCAGTAAATGTAAGGATATCAAACCTGTCATATCTGAGGAGGCCCTATATTTTCTCTAAGCCTTTTTAGGGACTGCTGAAATAGCTACTAGTGTCCTGCAGGCAGCTTTATAAATATCTTTCAAGGCTGAAAACAGAGGGAGGACAGGCATATAAATTGGGAATCTCATCCTCTATAAGGCCATATACCCTGTCTAGCTCTGGGGGTAGTTCCTGACTTCTCCCAAGCAAAAACATGACTAAATCTAGTTGTCATCTGAGGAAAGTGAACATTTGTTTGGACATAAGCTCAGGTTCACCTTCAGAAGAATCACACTGACTGGAGTCAGTATCAACTAGGAAATCACCATTGTTCTCATCAGATTCCGCATAATTCTCTGAATTATCAGAAACATCTCTAGTCAGACTAGCTCTACAGCCATGTATGGTAACACAACCATCATAATTAGCTGCCTACAGAAAGTACAGTTGTGTACACTTACCATAAATGTAGATGTTCGAGTGTATTCACTGTTGCAGTCATTACATTTGGGTTATCATCTTGGGTCCTGCTTCGGTTGCTGTCACTTCTTCCATGACATCAGGTCGTCAGGGCTATAAAACATGCAGCCAATGCTATTACATCAGTTTTTCTTGCCCCAGATGTCAGATTCCCCCCAATGAAGAGCAATTAAACATAAAAGTACAAAGATATACCTCCAACAAAAAAGCAAATACACCAAAAAGGCTTTTAAGCATAGTAAAGGAAAGTAGAGGTATAGCCAAAAGAAGTTAGGGGGCTGGAGGGAGGGTAACCAGGACTGCAACAGTGAATACACTCAAACATCTACATTTATGGTAAGTGTACACAACTGTACTATGTTCTTCGTGTTTCACTTTTGCAGTCATTGAATTTGGGTAGATTCCCAAAGCTGTGGTTGGGAGGAGGAATTTAGATAGCATTAGGACCAGCTATAAGGCCCTGCAAGACTGCAGTGGCAAAGCCAGCTCTGGATTTAGAGAAAATTGGAAAATGGTAATGCTTGGTGAAAGTATGTACAGAACTCCAGGTAGCAGCTTCTAGAATGTCCCTGGTAGGGACGCCTCTGAGAAAGGTTGCAGAGGTAGATGCAGCCCTGGTGGAGGGAGGTCTGATCCCCTGGGGAATAGGTTTTCCATGGTGCTTATAGCAGAAATGAATGCAACGGCCTATCCATTTATAAATGGTTTGCTTTGAAATAGCCTTTCCCTCTGCCCCTGCAGCAAATGCTACCAGCAGTTGTTCAGATTTCCTTTGAGGTTTAGTCCTGTCCAAGTAGAATCTGAGTTGTCTGTGCACATCTAATGAATGCAGTATCCGTTCCCCTTTGTTCTGTGGATTGGGAAAGAATGCTGGCAAATGAATGGACTGATTAAGAGCCACACTGGATATCACCTTGGGCATGAAGGATGGATTGGTTCTGAGGGACACCCTGTCCACATGAAAGATGATGAAATGCTCCACTGCCATAAGGGCCTGTAATTTAGATACCCTTCTAGCTGAAGTGATTGCTGAAAGGAAAGCGGTTTTCCAAGAAAGAAATTTTAAGTCTGCAGTAGCAGCTGGCAAGAAAGGTCCCAGGCTGAGGTTGGAGCTCTCCTGGGTGGTCTCAAATTTCTGGCCTCTCTGAGGAAATGCTTGAGCAGTGGATGAGAGAAGAGGGAGGGTTCTGTGTTATAATGAGCTGAAATGGCTGAGGCGTGGATTTTAATGGAGGAGAAAGACAGGCCCTTGTGAAGCATTGTAAGTATTGTAAAATCTGAAGTAAATTGGGCGCTGCTGTGCTCATCCCTTGAGAGTGGTTCCAGGCACAGAACCTTTTCCATTTTTCAGCATAGGATTTTCTAGTGCTAGGCCTCCTTGCCTCTAAAATTATATCCATCACAGGTTTACTGAGGGATGGTAAAGGAGCGATTATGTAATTAGCCAAGCTGCAAGGTTCAGTGTTAGAAGCTGAGGGTGCAGAATCTGGTTCTCCTGCTGAGACAACAGGGAAGGAGTCTGAGGCAGGTGCCATGGGGATAACCATGACACACTGCGCAGGAGGGGGTACCAGTGTTGGCGTGGCCAGTCTGGAGCAATCCGAATCATCCTTGGTTTGTCCTGTTTGAGTTTTAGTAGTACTTTGGCGAGCAGAGGCAGAGGGGGAAAGGCATAGACTGATAGGTTTTTCCAGCTGAAGGACAGAGCATCCACTTTCCAGGCTTGTTTTTGGGGAGTCCTTGTGCTAAATTTGTCCAATTGGTAGTTCTGGGGAGAGGCAAAATGGTCTACATCTGGGCTCCCCCATTTGCTTGTCAACATGTTGAAAATCATTGGTTCCAGTTTCCACTCGTGTGGGTCCATGAGGTTTCTGCTTAGTCCATCTGCCAGTGTATTTAACTTTCCTAGCAGGAATTGAGCTTGTAGGTGCACTTGGTAGCTCAAGGCTGTGTTCCACAATGCCATGGCTAGTCTGCAGAGAGGGTAAGAATGTGTACCCACTGCTTGTTTATGTACCACATAACAGTGGTGTTGTCCGTATTTACCATTAGTTGTCCTGGAAGAATGTGGTCCTTGAAGGCTGTCAGAGCATTCTGTACAGCTAACATTTCTTTTTGATTGATATGCAGGTGCATTTGACTTGGGTTCCATTTGCCCTGAATGCACTTCCCTGCCAGGTGAGCCCCCCATGCATAGTCTGATGCATCTGTTGTAAGGGTTTGAGCAGAAGGGGGTGGTGTGAAAGGTAGTCCCTTGTTTTGGTGGCAGGCCTCTGCCCACCAAAGGAACTCTAGACATAGGTAAGATATAATAGGAATCATTGCTTCTAGATCATGTGAATGTTGACACCATAGGCTTTTTAGATACCACTGTAGTTTCCTCATATGCAGTCTTGCATATGGAATTAGAAGAATACAGGAGGCCATGAACCCCAAGGCTTGCAGTATTTGCCTTGCAGATAGCAGGGTTTTTGTGGCCACTTGTTTGAAGTAGGCTGTCAAATGAATCCGTTTCTCTGGCATGAGGTAGGCCATCTGGGAAGTTGTATTCAAGCTTGCTCCCAGGAATATAATTTGTTGACAGGGTACCAGGTTTGATTTATTTTCGTTTATGGTGTACCCCACACAAGCTAGACCCCTTTGTACAAAGGCCAGATGATTCAAAAGTATGTCCTGGCTTTCTGCCTGTATTAGACAATCATCCAGGTAGGGGTATATTTGAATATTTCTTTGCCTGCACTTTGTGAATACCCTGGGCGCAGTAGATAAGCCAAAGGGCAGAGCAGAGAACTGATAGTGCGTGTAGCCTGCTTTGAAGCATAGGTATCTTCTGCAAGTTTCCCTGATTGGGATGTGCAGGTATGCTTCTTTTAAATTTGGTGTTGCCAACCAAGCATCTTTGCCTAACATAGGAAGCAATTGGTGAAGAGTCAGCATCTTGAATTTTGGAATCTCCAAAAAGGTGTTTAGAGTTGACAGGTCCAGGATAGGACGCCATGTATTATCTTTTCTGGGTACCAGGAAAAGTCTCGAGTAGAAACCTTGTCCCTTGTCTTCTTCTGGTACTAGTTGAATAGCCCCCATTGTTAAGAGAGAAAGTACTTGTATTTGGGCTTCTGCCCACTGATTTGGGGGTAGGTCCGGCCACCCACTTGGTGTTGGCAACGTGTGGAAGTGAAATCTGTATCCCTAGGACACTATATTTAAAACCCATTTGTCGTGGGTAATGAGTTCCCAGTTCTTTACATGAAGAGCAATCTTTCCCGCCAAAGGGGCAGTCGGTTGATAAGTGCTTGGGAATCTTAAAAGGAAGTCATTGAGACAGTTTACCATAGGGGGAAGTCTTATTACTCCCAGATTTGGAAGTGGAGGCCCCCCATTGCTTAGTCCTGTGTGTCCCCTTGGGACTGAAACCTGGGTTTTTTGCTGTGTTTGGGTTTGGCTTGAGATGACCTGGAAGGGGCTGGAAAGGACCAATTCTTAGAGGGCCAGTGCCTATTAAATCTAGGAAGCTGAACTTGTAAGAAATCTTTAAAAGTTTGCATAGATTTTGTTTTGTCTTCCATCTTTTTAAGAACTTCCTCAATCCCAATTTAAGGGAGCATCCAACAGTTTAGCTTTAACATGATCAGGCAAAGATTGCTCCTTAAGCCAAGCATGCCTTCTGAGCACAGACCCCAGTAACAGCAGCCCTACAACAGGCCTCTAATGAATCAAAACCACATTGCAAATATGTTTTCCAACTTGTTCAGCAGAATGCATTAAATCCTGTACTCCTTTCCACACAGTCCGGAATCAACATAATTCTCTGTTTAAGCAATCCAATAACATGTTGCTGATACTTTAACATATGAAATTGGCAGTTTAAAGCCCTAATGGCCAAGGTTGCAGATGTGTAAACCTTCTTACCCCATCCAGAACTCTGGAGTCTCTATCAGAAGGGGTAGGATTTTTAGAAGTAGAAGCCTTAATGGCCTTGGGCTCCTGTGAAATAGTCTTTGGATCCACAATAGGATTTTTAAAAAGGAACTTGTGTGACTCAAGGACCCTGTAGTAACTGTCTGGTTTTCTGGGAGCATGAGGCAAGGAATCAGGGGCCAAACTAGATTCCGAAAAAGCATCATCAACAATGTCTAGTACAGGATGAACAGCTAAAGGCCTATGCTGAGAAAGGAGTAAGAAATCCCTCAGCCTCTTTTTCAAATCAGAAAAATCCTGGCTTTCCCAGTGAAAATGCTCCCTTAGAGTATGTAAGGTTTCCCCAAAATAAAAATCCTTTGGAGGGGAGGCAGAGGGAATGGAGTCCTCTGCATCAGAATCTTCATAAGTAGATAAGGGCAAATCCAGATCATCAGAAGAATCAGAAAAAATCCTGGTCAGAAGATTCATAAACCACTTTGGTCCTAGGCCTCTTAGAAAGGGGGGTTGGCTACCCCTGATTAGAGTAATTAGATCTTCAGCCATTCTTATCATTTGTTTTTTAGACATAGGCATAGAGGCCTGAGCATGTGGCCTGGGCATCGGATTTTTAGGCATGGTTCGAGATTTAGGCCGAAGAGAAGAAGGAGGTGTCGGTTTAATATGCAAGTCTGTAGGCCTGAATACACCCTCAGAAGCCGGTGCCTGCACAGTGGCTCTGGACCCATCTAAGTTAGAGACATCCGCGGGTTCCATAGTTTAAGCATCTTCTGGCATACCGGACTCTGAATGGGTCTCAGTAGAGGTGTGCGAATCAGAAGTAGTGGGTATCAGGGGCTGCGAAATCACCTCACTGAGTACTGGCGAACTGACGACTGGCTTAGGAGAAGCGTCATCGGCAGTTTTGGACCTCGGTGGCCTGTCTCTGTCTTTATCTTTGCATTTTTTCAGAATCCCGGTAGTTGGATGGCTAACCGACGACATTTCTGGATAATTAAACTGAGAACCGAAATATTTAGAGGAGAAAATATACCGACGACGTATAGTGCACTGATTAATTAAAGCACAAAACCGACAGCAAGGTACGTCGTGGCCAGGGCCTAGGCAAGGAATACAGTACGAATGAAAATCTTTATGAGGTATTTGCTTTCCACAAGTAATGCAATTATTAACTTTTACTGACATCAGAAAGGAGCAAGAAAAAGTTTCCCCAATGGGGTACTTAGCTTTAGTTGAAGACTTCAGTTCTGAAACTTGAAAATGAAAATTTCATGAGTTGGCCGACCAGCACTTGCAAACTGCTTTTGCTTCGGGCACCACACGGCAAGAAAGACTGATGTAATGGTGTTGGCTGCATGTTTTATACCCCTGATGACCTGATGTCATGGAAGAAGCGACAACAACCGACGCAGGACCCAAGACTTTGTTAATCAGGCCTACTGAGGGCTACCTGCAAGCAGATAACCCAAATGTAATAACTACAACAGCGAAACACGAAGAACATCACTTTCAGCCAAGAAAACCACATCAGCCTTATAAACAGCTATAAAGTGATTATCAGCTGTATGATGAAGCTTCTGTCTCTTTTTCTTGGAAACTTCATAACTAGATAAAATATCTGGGGAGAGATTATTATGTATGGAAAGGAGTCTCTTACCCTAGACTACCCCTGTACTTAAAGAGTTTGGTTCTTCCATACCTGCACCAGGTACTGGAACAGCCCTGAAAGATGTGGCAACTCCATTGCACAGTGACTGGTAAAGCTACACTAAAGGGAGATGGGGAAAAATGTTAGTGATCTTTAGGCTGTGCAGTGGCCCTGACAAAATCTGTAACTGTAGGCTAAGGCATATTTTTTAATTTCCTTTTTTTTCTTTTTAGGTGCAGCCAGACTTGATGGGGGTGGGGGTAGCACCAGAGTTAGGATCCATCAAATCGGGAATAATAAACTGACAGTACTGGATAATGTATAAAATAGTAGTAAGTATGTTTCCACATTATTAAACTCTACCAAACTGTGCTATTATCACAAAACACAGTTTGAAATGTGTTCAGAATTCTTTAACAACTGATAAAAGTTAAAGAATTTCCAGTACACAAATACCAAACACAAATGCAAACTATATCCCAAACCAGAGTTAAAAGTAAGCTCTACACACTTTAACCACATTAAAATGCCATAAAATAGTCCCCGGGATTCATGAAGCTTGCGCCAAGTGCAGGCGTAGCATCGGCGATCTAACACCAAATATGGCCACCGAGCAATTCAGGTACGGGCTGTTTCCACGTGCACTACTTGCTTACGCTACACAACTCCTGAGCCTTGTATGCTAATTACCCCATGTGCAGCAGTTTAGCATGCAATAGCGATTCAAGAAATGGTGCAGGCGTAGTGTAAGCAAGCAGAAATGTAAACCGTAGAAAACGGTTTACATTTTTGCAAACATAAAATCAGAGCCATGACAGCTGACCAAACACATGTATTATAATGTTAATATATGCCAATGGCTAAATATATATCCATTGGCATAAAAAAATGTACAAAATATAAAATTAACATTTAATATATATAGTTGCACTATTGCGATGTAGAAGCGCAGAGCAGCGGTGCACAAAGGGGATCGCAAGGAATATATAAAAATATACAATAAAACCGCAATGAAACACATATCACGATTTCCCCATAATAGTCAATGGCAGGCATATTACATCATACACATGGCACAAGGGTTGCTAAGGGGCAGTGACAGTGTTATGCGCAGTAGCTAGGAATTAGTAGGCAATGCCATGCAAATGACAGGAGTAATAGTGAATCGCAGATTTCCTGCTGGTGTAAGGATGCACAAAACCATGTAGCTGTGAAACCCCCACCCCTGTCACTAGTAGTGTAAATTTAGCTGTAGGAAAGGTATACACTGTGGTATCCATGGGTGGGGAAGATGCTAGGGTGTGGAAACAGTGAATAGTCCATGGTCGGATCTCACCAGTGACCAGTAAACTTCCACTGTGGTGCCCCTGTTGCCCATATTGGTGATGACCACATCTAGTAGCTTCCACCTCACGTTAGGGAGGTTACTACCTGATACAAGGCATATGAGGTGATACATTCTAGGAATTGCTGCTCCTGGAAGTGAGAACCGGAGTACGTTTCCGAGTAAATGGTATGGTAGTTGACATTGACCAATGCCAGAGTATGTGTTAGGACTGTCGTGTTCTCCACTGTCTCCAGGTAGGTGGAGTGGAGGTTCTGGGTCATGGAGAGTGATTCGTAGCACACCACATTCCACATTGCTGTTGTGGCTGATGTTAGCTGCACATGGATGATCACAGAGGTATCATGCTGCCCCACTAACCTGGAGGTGTAGGTATCCCTGATGAATATGGATACAGACCCTCCATGTCTGTCAGTCCATGTTCTGTGGCTGAAATGTGTGGTATGGGTTGTAGTCTGGTAGTGCTGGTGTGCTCTCAGGAGCCTTAAGACAGATTGCAGTTAATGCACATATGTTGATGTTGTCCATCCTGAGGAGTGCTGTGAGTACATGCATGTTGTGATCACAACCCCTGGTGCTGAGTAGCATAAACCACATTGAATCTGCTATTGTGCTGTTTATGGAGCTGGTATTAACCTTCGGGACTCTTCTAAATAAGGCACCATGGGGGCGCCAATAGCCTTGGCCAGTATTCCAAAGTGTAAGGCAGACACATAGGCCGGTATGGTATCATTGCATGCATGTTCCCCATCTGTGCTTGATTTTCATCTCCCCTGTAGGTAACCTAGTGGTAAGCAATTGAAAGCCTTAACCTTATACAAGTCTTCTAGCTTCCAAGACAGGCATTTGGAGTGACTAAGTATCAGTGTTCTGTATGTTCATACTGTACACAACTGTTTCCTGACTACATGGTGAGTGCACACTGTATATCGTAATCTGAAGGTCTATTAATTCGCATATTATGGCTGTGATGGCCTGCACGCTAGAGGTGCACAGATAGCTTACTATCTATCTGCCCAAGGGCAATTAGAAGCATAGCAACAATGTGTTGGCCTTCCCCGCACCACTGATGAAGTAACTGAGCCTCTGTCATGCATAGCCAATGAAGCAATTCCAGGCAGAGTTGCAGGAAGCTGTTGAAGACTGGGGTTGTGGAGGGTGATAGGGGCACATAGTGATCTAAAGAGGGCATGTTAATGTGGCAATTCAAAACCATTCAATTCCCCCAACAGGTCTTGCAGCTATCAAACTGGATAGGCTCCCTCACCCCCTGGCTGTATGGTTCTGGGACACATGATCCCAGGGGTGTATAGTCTGTTATCCAGTCACACAACAAAGTTCCCCTTGAAGTGTGTCAGTGAGGGGCTATGTCTAATGTAGTTAGGAATGTAATGTATTGTCTCACAGTAATTTTGTTATATGTTGTTATGTCAAGAGTATGTGAAGCTCAGTGAGTTAGAGGGCTCCCACCCTTTGCTTAGCCTAGCTTACACATAGAAATCATCTAAATAGGAAATAGGCAGAAGCAACATTAATGTCAACAGTGTAATGGTTACAGCATCCACACAGTATCTGTGCATTCAAGGTTACAATCCCGATAAAGGCAGGGATGTTTATCATGTGCAAAAGTATACCTTAACCACAGCTTGCATATATAGGTAGTAATTGTCTGTATAATAAACTTTCAAATCACCCATATACAACCATATGTGCAGTAGAGTACAGTCAACAGAGAATGTAATGTCATGACAGCACATAGTGAGATGTTATGTCACTGACAAGTGTATATCCAGAGTAGTTAGCGGATGTGGCCGTGTTTGTGCGCACAGCTTATACGTCACAGCGTTTGTTTAACTGTGTTTGACCGCTGCTATAATGAGCATAAGATGTAGGAGACAGCTGCCCATGTGTAACAGCCGTATCACAGGTGATGGCTCACACTATCTGATTATATCCTGATCATGTTGATAGTGGCATCAGAGCCTATTGATACAGACTCTGTTTGGGGAGTGGGTGTCTGTGCCCAACAGAGCTCATGGTCCTGGTGGATATGTGAGTATATACCCAGAGAAGGAAACAGACCTGTAGACACGTGCATCATTTGTAATCAACTAACAGGATGTGATGTGCTCCTCAGAGGAGGTTTGCTGCCAAGGGTAGCTACACTGTTTTCTTAATAACCAGTGTTGTCACGTCCATAACACAAATAATTACAAATGAGCATCACTTTCTAAAACATCTTCATAGGCAATACGTACACTAAAGCAGTACTTGGTACTTGTAGTACTGACTGCTCATATAGGAATGTCCACTAGTCAGCTACTGGTGTCTCCTAATGTCAGCTTTGTGTATGTGGCTATCCTGGGGGAATATAATCTCTGTGCCATGTACACTGCCAGACCCACCTAACACCACACCCCACACATTGTCTGGGATGCAGCTACAGGGGTAAGCTGGACGGCTGCCCAGTCTACAGCCATGACTGGACTGGACAGTCATGAGGTGTAGGTTAACACATGCATCTCATCATCACAACCAACACATACCCTTACCAAAACGCAGTAAGGACACCCACACACACTACCGGAAATCACACACATTCACTGACGCATCTACCTATCTGGCCAAACAAGTGAGCCCCCAAGCAGGAAGAGACAGACACAGATATATACAAACTGTATGACATAGTTGTGCCACACCTCCGAACACATTACTGGAAACATGCCCAACAGTACTCATTTGTGAGTGCAAACTCTAGCACTATGTTACACACCGACCTATACAAGGGCATACATAATGTCAGTTGCCTGTCTGACATGATTAGCCACATACTCATACGGTTTACCTTTATATCATCGATCCCGATATGAGCAAAACGACTTGCGCGAATACCGAAATGCGAACATCTCCAATGTCGAATTCCAAATAAGTGAACGACAAAACCTTGCCCCTTTTTGACCCATGGTAGCAATGGTGTGGAGGTGTAGCACGGCCGGAAATGTCGAAGGCAGAATGTTTTTCGATATTTAAAATTTTTTGTGGTTTTGGTTCGCGTAAATGAGTCGACAAAGTGGCCGATCGACGATATAAAGGTAAACCTACTCATACACTCAGACCGCCTATTGATCTATACACATGGCTCTGGCATATTCCATGTTGTTGTTCATGACCTGTGATGCAGTAGCCTGGAAAGCATGGAAACACATGTAGGAAATGTCAGGTCTTGTAGGCCATGCAGACATGTCCCAAGGCCTGGGTAGCATTTTGCCATTGGCCAGAATGATACTGCAGTACAGGGACAAAGGATTGTATTCCACAATTGTCTAGTGTAGTGGTGCATGTCGCAGGGTATCCAGTATCTGTCATCCTGGGATAACATGGTTGACAGACCATGATGTTTTGCCAGACAGGGCCTGCACCCGTTACCCCTGGTAATCTGGATACAGCCTAGCGCTCATGCTTTCCCCTATAGTGCCTTCATCATGCACAGTTTAGGTGAGGGTCCACTGCTGTTACAGGGGCAGCCAAGCAATACACTGCGGGTTTCGCTACACAATGATATGTCAGAAACACTATACGGACACACATATGTCAATCCCTAAAATGGAGAACATATTTGTGCAGTGGCTGAGACATGTTTCAATGCTCCGGAGAGCACACGTGCATGACCATGTTATAACACATACCTTACCTGTTGCCTATCATCCTTTATTGGAACACACGGGCCGCAGGTGTGTCCATATTCCTGAAGGATATGTACACCCCAATGCTATTTGCACTTGCATAACATCAGATGCATTATGCTGAGCAACTACCTTTGTGCCACAGTGGAATTCGAAATGCACCTTGAGACAGATCACCCACCAGGCCGTGGACTTCCCAACCGCCATAATGTGCTGTAATGGGGAAGAATAGGTCTAAGACAGAACCATACTACTGGTGACTCTCAACTATTCCATTATGAACTGTGAAGACCCCTCAAGCACCAACACCTGCGCTCAATGCATGTTGGATTCCATTGACCCTACTGATCTGGATCACAGTAGTCACACAAACAGGGCTAACAGTATGCTTCACATAGTTAGTCTCCAATGCCAATGTTATGTTCCTTAAGAGCAGAGTGGTGAGTGCCATGGCACCCATGCAGATGGACAATGCATATGGAAATGCTGAATACTACACAAATAAACCAGTCACATATGTGCAGTGATTGTGCCACTGAAACAGAACTAGGAGTCAACCCAACACAAACAAGAAGGCAAACTGGTGGTACCATGCTTTAAACTGTACCACAGAAGGTAGCAACTGTTGCAAGAGTGAACACACATGAGTGTAGGTAATCCCTGGTCAGCCTCAGTAAGATGCAGATACACCATATGAAACCACGCAAAGCTACCAGGAAACCAATCAGCCACATATTATGAGGCCAAGCATGCAGCATTCTATAGCTGTGTTGTTAATAATAATGGCAACAACAAGACCTGCCGTGCTGCACAGCACTATGGCATGGGAAGTACTGCACCTATAGAAATAGTACCTGCTCATCCTGATATGGTCTCGGAGAACCTAAACCCACTCCCACCTCCCCCCAGCTCCTACAGGTACACTTAGTAACATATCCATGTACACTACAGGGCCCGTGTACTAACGACTATGCAGGTGCAAGCTGCACTCTCTAATGCCCTACATACAGCTTTCATGGGACCTGTCACCATCCCAGGGTGTATCCTACACAAATGTAAGAAATTCAGCTATCCACATACGCATCATGTTCAATCATAGCTCCATGTCAGGCTGTGTACACACTAAATGGTACACAGCAACAGTTATCACACCCCGCAAAGGGGGGAGACACCATTGATAATGGGACATAGTGCACAACTACCCTGCTGAGTCTGGTCTGTACAGCCATGAACCATGGTCAATGTAATTGATGTGCTCGGTACAGATGTCAATGACAGTAGGGTTGTTTCACACTGCATATCATGACCTTGCCAGGTTGTAGGACACCATCACCCATACTGTGTTCCAGCTACACTCAGTAAACTAGGTGTATATACCTATGTCACAGGAGTGGTTGGCAACTGGACTGCTGGCAGAACCCACACTACAGAAGGTGTCCGATGAATACACGCACATCAAACCAGTGCCAGCCTCAGTAATACAGGGGTCATTCCTGGTACGCCCCCTCTTTGGTATCTATACCACATAGACTAGCACAGAAGGCATCAGCCTATTGATGTCTGCAAATTACTATGAACTAGGAGCAATACTCGACTCATTGTGTGCTGTGTTTAACATACAGAAGAGCCTTAGTGTGTCAGATGTGTGGTGTGTGATGTATGGCCACATTCTGCCAGCTAAGAATTGCATTGTCATCCCCTATGTTACCAACCCTGTACCCATTAACTACCACCTAGGCAGCGATCAACATAATGGCAACTGTGTGTATGAGATGGAGCTGAACAGTACTTCCCTTTGATATTTATGTCACCACAAAAGATAGGTAGTTGTATGTGGCACCCCTAATCATGACAGGGTGCCATCCAGAAATATAGATGTAACTGCTCAGCCATACTCAACACCCATGTGACCCATAATAGATCACATATTCCCTATAAGGGTTATTGCCCATGTGTAGATGGCCTACACTGCACTTCACAATCCCTAGTTGCACTATGTAGCATGCAGCCTACCCTGAATAAAGCTATGTCCAACCCAGAGGAGTTGGACATGCTACACCTAACACATCCTGATCCCAAATAAACACATATGTCATGGACATCCACCTTTCCAGTACAAGGATCACAACATGCCTGACAGATCCCTGTCCCATACACTTAACATACTCTTGCCATACTATGCATCCCTGTCCAGCGAAGCTGCACATCACCTCTCTGTGACATGGTGTGATGACTGCATGCCAAATATGTCAGTAACCATGTGTATCAGTTCTGTGCACTACTTGAACTGACCACTGAATATTACCTGTCTGTTGCCTACAGATAGGTAACCTGTCTGCCTAGGCTCATAAATGGCCCATGGCATATAGCCTACCACATCACTATGACCATACATGCCATAGCTGATATCCAACCCTGCAAATACCATCAGGCTAGCTATTGTCCCATGTGTTACACATGCGCAACACAGGCAATACATGGCAGGATGCTACACAGCTGTACAGTGCCATGTAGATGTATATAGCAAAACACATACATGCGTGCAAGTCTGCAGGGTTACAGGTCATGTCCCTAACGGCGATGTATAATTATATATATGTGGCATATACACAGCATTAAGGTCAATTGCATTAATGTGAACACATAAAAGCATGTGCTTATAGGTAAAGACTCCACTACAGGCAAACAGACATGCTCACGTCAAGACAACATCCACATGGTGTATGAGCAATGTCATCACATGACACACACATATATAGCGATAACATCACATCACCAATAGGTGTCAAATGTGTGTGACTAATACATGTCAGTGGTGGTAGTGTCACGTAGATCTACAAAAATGTATTTGTAAACTTAATAAATGTGATACACATGTATGTCCAGCTGTACTGCTGTACTTCTCTGATTTACTGTGACCTGTCTCCATCATTATGTCTTCCAGGTATGCCCTGTAGCTGACTGCCACCATACAGCCGCTTGGAGGATGAGGTCCTCAGCCAATACCTCCTTGGCAACTACACAACGCTCTTCAGGAATGTGCTACAGGATGCACAGCAGAGGGATGCCCTGTGGGAGGAACTCTTCAGGAGGGTAATTGATGTTGGCGGTCACAATCACATCTATCAGCAGATGCGCTGACATTGCACTGACCAGATAAGACGTGAAAAACAGTGTGCAAATGCAATCGCCAGGGAACAAGGTGCAACAGGTGGGGGGCCACTCACCCAGCCCCCACTCACACGTACCGAGGAGCTACTGGCCAACCTGGGGACACCTGCAGACTTCCATCCACAAACGTTAGGAGTTGCCTGGTAGGTCACTACTGCACATAAAACACAACCATATATCACATAGTTACATGTGCTACTGTACAATATGTAATGTAACATCATATGCAAGGCATGTATGTACACATGCCACATACTATAGTCTGTTACTCTATGTATGCACAGATGTGCATACTCCATAGTATATAGTACTGTACTGGCTTATGTGCTAACATAGACGTTGCACCCTGTAGCTAACACAGAGGTGTGGATAATAATCTTACTGCTGTAGCACAACTGTTTAGGTACCTCCGGCATTTTGCAGTGGTAGTAGCCTGTGTCAGGTGAGATTGTTATTATTTACCAGGCTTGATACTGCATGGAACATATTAATTGCATGCTATCTGCCATAACACACGTACACATAATGTATGGTGGTCCTGATAATGGACACTGGTCAGACCTGCAATGCATCACACTTTTTATCTATGTGAAATAAATGTAGACTATATGAAACACCTACACTAAATCTTCCAAACTGTCATTGCCAGATGTGTGGACAACAGTGAATACAATGGTGGAGGTGTGTTCCACTGTAGGGACAGGTACTACATATCAGCATTACACATGTTGGGAATAAGAACAGTACTGTACAGAGAGCATATGTGTGCACACGCACACTATGTTGTAGCTGGAGTATGCCCGGCCCACAGGATACACTCTTGTGGAGTATACCCTTGCTATGAATGTCACACAATGTCATGTGCTATCAGACATGTCCATGACATGTAGTAGGCTGACTGCAACACTGCTCAACTATCCTGCAAAACATGTCTCACATCCCATACATACCACCCTTTGTCTGCTAACCCTGTCCTCAGTGGAGCATATGACATCTATGGGTGTATGTCATATGGGATAACACTGACATGTGAAATAAGATGGCCAGCACAACCATTGGACTGCACATGTGTACACATGACCATGGAGGATGGCCAGAGACATGAAGCAAAGCACACAGCAGAAGTGATATACATATGTGTACACCCTGTTGTACATTGGCTCGTCACAATACAACTATGGCCTTTGTGTAATGGTGATATTGCAGATGTGAAACACTAAATATCATACAGGCCTGTGCACAGCTTGTGTAGGTATAACATGAAACCACCACATAACATGTCTTGAACATCTGGAGTGTGTCACGACATGGAAGCATTTACCTATACAGTATCCAAATACATACATGTGTTGCACAACATACACATACATCAACATCAAGCCACATATACGGTAGATTCACCTTGCTGGTGTCAGACTTCTCTGTCATTCCTACTCCTCATGTGTGTGAGGTACACAGATGGCATGTGGGGCATAGAGAATTTGTAAGTTAGCCATGTGTGGGCATAGTTGGCAGGTATCAGTAATATGGTTGCAGATGTGCAGGGGTGTCATCTCTATACCCTACTGTGATCTGTGTCACACATTCCACATTAGGGTTTATTGTGTATACAACTCTGTGATGCGGGTCACATTCCACATTAGGTATGTACTGTATGTGAACATAGCCATGGCTATGAAACATGTCAGTAGCTCACAGTGTATAGCAATTGTGAAGCCACATGATGCCCTGTAATGGCTATGCACATCAGCTCAATGTGCAGTATGTCCCTGCCTACTTGTAGGGTGGACAGACAACACTGCATCAGCTGAAGGTCCATGTTAGTATAACACGTCCCAGAATTGGGACACCATTACCGTACTGTAGAATGGAAAGGATACCATTGTGTTACACATGTATGCATGTCATTCAAGATGTCAGCAGAAGACATGTCATACTACATGTGATTGGCAAGGTCATATGCCACACAACAGGCTGATGTACTGTAAACATGTGCTGGTCTGTGGCACCATTGCAAAGTAGAGACATCCATGTCATACATGTGTGTACAGCCACATGCACAATGTCTACACTCAGCTCAGCGGTAGGCGGAATAATGCTGAACAGACATGCATTGCTTTGGGGGAGATATGCAAGCTAGGGCTCAGGCAAACATAGTATGCAGTCGACATACCCTACTGCTCATGTCCTCACACATAGGGGCAGTGGCCAACACAAAGCATCAGTGGCAGATGTACAAAGGTCAGCGATGGTCCATTAACATGTGGTGTATGTTGCACACACCATGGCAGTGCAGTGCAATGGTGCAAAGTGCATGCATTGTGTTGCAGGTATGGGGCATAGGCTACTAACACAAAGGGTGCAATACAGGTATGTATGCTAACCACCACTATACTTATGTAAGGTGCATGCTGTCTGCTCTACCACAAGCATGCCATTATGTGCAACTCAGGGATGTATGATGACTACCACTATAATCGCCTACGCTGAAACTATAATTGTCTAAGCTGAATGCCATCTGCCATATCACCTGCATGTAGCGTGTGTGTCTGTGTGTGTCTGTGTGTGCCTGTGTCTGTCTGTGTGTGCCTCTGTGTCTGTTTGTGTGTGTGTGTGTCTCTGTGTGTGTGCCTGTGTGTGTGTGTGTCTCTTTCTGTGTGTGTCTGGTATAACTTGTAATGTACAGTTCTTGTCTTCTCCTCACAGGTGTTGATGTAGGTGCGTTGCCCTCCTGCGGTCCACCTGATGTTAGTGTCACCACAGACTCTAGCAGTGATGATGATAGTATGATTGAGGCACAGGCAGAGTTGTCAGGGGCTGAATCTGTGCCATTGGTTGCCATTCCACCTGTCTCCCCCTCATTCTCGCAAACAGTTCCTCTGCCTGCACATACCCCATCACCACTGGCCATAGAGGAATGACAGTTGGCGGGTGGTAGCATGGAACGGGGAAGTGCGGTGACTATGGAAGGTGTGCCTGCACACCATGCTCCCAGTCAACAGACAGGTGATGTCCCACACAGGCATGTGCCCAGCGCTGCTCGTAGGAGGACTACTGGCCAACATGCCCCTGCAGGACCATGCACATCAGCTGGAGTCAACAGACACATGTTTCAGGCTGTAATGGAGGCACAGGGATGTGTTGAATGGCACGACAGAGACAGTCTGAGGCTTCAGAGGGCTGCTTTCCATTCATTAACCGACAACATCCAGGCAGTTGCAAATGCTCACCATCATCTTGCAGATGTTTTGGATAGAAGATTGGTCGACATGGTGGGAGTCTTTGACCGTGGCATGTCAATCCTTAAGCGTGGAATGTCTGTGCTGGAACATCTGGTGGGAGTGAGGCATCAGGCACATGGACATAGGCCAGCTACATTACTGTTGAAGGTCTACGTGAACATGCTACTGCACATGCCCCAACCCATAGTGGCGGTAGCAGCAGCAGTGCTGCTGGTGCTGTGCAGTCCACCCCAGGATGCAGCAGGCCACATGCATGTGGTCCTGGATGGTCCCAACAGGGACACGATTCCAGTGAACATGTGTCATCAGATGGTACCTAATCTGGACTTCTGCCTGGTAGTGTCCATGCAACCCCTGGCAGGCGCAGGTCATGTGGCCATGGCCGGACACCGTGAACTGTGACACCTGCCTTGTACAGTCTGCAGCTGACAATATTACCCCTGCATAGACCAGCCTCATGCCAGACCTGTGTGCATGCATACACACTCACAGGAAACAAATGTAGGGCACCTCAACACACACACGCATAACTTTCACACGCACCCATTGATATCAAAGGCCCTAACACGCATGCAAGATGTCATCCAATGGCACAGCCTAGGCCTCTGGCAAACATTATCACCTTGTGCATATGGATGCCTGTGCCGCATCCCTGTCATCCACACCATCAGTGCAGGGACATGTTCATATGGTCAGGTGCACAGGGTGAACATACTAGGTAGACAATTGTAGATTAATATTCTTGAGTAATGTTGACAGGCAGCAGACATAACATGTATTGCAGTTTTAGAATGCATTTTGTATGTTTGACAGCATGTATCATGTGTAACAACACTAACAGCATGTTGATCCTGACGTTCTGCCTTCCTCTTTCAGGTGTAGCTGCATGTACCGGGGGATATTGGTGTATGTGGGAGTCCCATATGTACATGTTGACTACCCACAGGTCAGTATGACAATACCTGCATGCACTTTGTAGCATCCACATCACACTTATATTCTCCCATGTTTCAATTATGTTTACTGTTCTAATGATCCAAGAGCATGATAGCTGTGTAGTAAGCTACTGTGTTCAGAGCATTCACATCCATAGTGGGTGGCATCACAGGTATAGTTACCTGGAGCGTGGAGTGGGTAAAAGTGTGGTATGCTGGATGACAAGGGTAAAGGCCAGTGGAAATAGTGGCATCTAAACAGTAATACCCACTGCCATGACAGCATACAAACACAGACACCCCCACACACTCAGGGATTCCAGACACAGTAACACTCACACACAGACACACACACACACACACACACACACACACACACACACACACACACAGTTGCCAGTGTTCGGATGTCAACCCTTGCCTATGTGCATATCATCATTATAGTACTATGCAATTACAAGAAGCGCCACAGAGATTACACATGTACAGGTAGTTGGAATGGCCTAAGATCAAGAACGCCAACAGGGATACTACAGTGCAGTGAGTGTATGTGGGGAGGGGAGGTCCATCAGTAGGCTATGTAACAACAGGTCACACCCCAGGGCGTACATGTTAACAGGCAGTTAGTATGCTCGTCTACGATTGATGTTATCAACAGGCATGCTACACTGCTTTGAGTGGATGGGGGGAGGGGGCACTAACATTCCACTATGGTAACATACAGCCTCACTCCAGGAACTGGACAGCCATACACACAGACAGCCACACACACACACACACACACACACACACACACACACACACACACACACACACACACACACACACACACACACACCGGCATTCAGAAAGATATACACCTATGTCACACACATACAGACACTTTACATGTGTGTGGTTTAACCACCTGCCTATGGCTTTCTTTCTACACTTTACTCTGTACTGGTGTCACCAACAGTGTTCAGGAGAGTGATAACATGTGGGATGTATTTTCAACCATATGTGACATATATGGACACACACCCACATGTGCCAGTACTGTGAATCAAACACATGGCTATCTCATGATAGATACTACAGCAGTACAGCACTATCACATCCTGTACAATGCTTACAGACTCTTTCCTATGACAACTGTGCTGATATATGCACAATATATGCACAGGGAAGGTATTACTGTTACAGGTGTCATGGGGTTTGCCTTCCGTGTCACCCTTACAGCATTCTACATTGCCTGTCTTCCACTTCAATTAACAAAACCTGACCTTAGCAGGAACACAGGTTATTGTAGGATTGGGTGTAACACACCAGTGAGCTGTCCTCAGTAATCATTCATCTGCAAAGAAGCCCCACCACTTAGTGGTCATGTCCAAACATCCATCCATACCTCATGTACGGCTTACTGTACTTAGAGCATATCACCATATACAGTTGGCAATGTTGAGGCTGTATTGCAAAAGCATGATGTACTAAGACAACAGTCACCTTCAGACATCAGACAATGCACATACATGGAATCTACACAAACAGCAATACATGTACGCATATGCGGTCTACATCAGTACGTGCACTAGCAGGTCGAGAGGATGCATTCCACACCTTCCCCACACCATGTGTGAAACATAGCCGAGTATCTGTGGCTTGCAAACATCTCACCCCAACATGTACTGGCTATTGTGGTACTAAGGCTAATGTCCAGACAGCACACAGCATACATGGCTTGCAATTGTTGACATGGGGTATATGAAGGAGCTGTGGCCACACATGGCTGTACATGTCATGAACATATCACCTGTGACTATTGAGGAACATGCAGTGCAGACCTGGATTTCCATGAGTCTGTCAATACAGGCGTTGTGTAGGTCCCATGGTCCTGTTATTTGGGCATGTTTGTAGGCATTGCATTAGGTGGGCATGTCTAAAGACATACATGCCACATGGGGTGTTGTATGATATGATAGGTGTCATGGGTGACCAGTAGAGAGGGGATATTACCTCTGTCAACATAGATATCGAACCTTATGTACTGTTAGCATGCTATCTGCCATGTGCATGTGTGCAATGACTGTAGCCACCTGTATTTTTAAAGGTAAACAAAAGGTATGGTAATGTAATATATGTTGTACGAGTGTGGGATGTACATATCCAGGGCAGGTATGGTTAGGTCATATCCAACCATAAGGGTGTTGGTTACTGGTGTACAGCAACAGTCGACCGTGTTAATGCTGACAACATCCGTGGGACCCTGGAATGTTACAAACAGTGGTATTAATGCATTGCATAACACATTATGCAGCTGTGTCTGTACATGGGTACACTGCACAGCTGATGCAGGTCTAGGTACAGTCCACCAATCGAGGGTTATCTGGTGGTCTACCATACTATGTCTTACCACATATGAATGTGTGTTGGTAGTCTGGGAACAAGGTGGTGGATGTATATGTGGATACAACCTAGAATGCAGCATTTTGCCACTGTCACCTGTACCTGACTCATCTGTGATGCATTATGTCGGAGTAGTGGTCCTTACATGTGAGTAGCCTTTATGAATATGTGTACACCACCACCTGGTATGGTCCATACCACTGTTATGGCCCACATGTCTGGATCTGAGTTATATGGTGGTAGTGCAATTGTGCACTACAGAGCCTTCAGCCAGGTGTTCCTCACTGCACAGATGTCGGTATTCCCCATTGTAGGTTCTACATTGAGCTAATGGATTACTAAAGCCACACATCTAGCACGGGTTAGCATAGGCATCCAATGCAATTGTCATGTAGGTGTCAGGGTGTTACTTCTGTGGGTAGGACATTTGCCTTGGAATGCATCTATATGGGTAAATGCGACCTAGGTATTATCCACACACATGTGTAACATGGATGCATTTGGTCTGTGTTGAAGGCTCGTCGTTCGGTCCTGAAAGCCCGGAATGACAGACACTGGATGACCTCATAATAACAGCAGGACACTGGCTTACTGTTTTGGTCTAGCAGTTGCCACCCGTACCATGACATCACTGTGTGTGGCATTAATGTGCTTGGTAGCAAATGCCCCATGTAAGGTGATGGACAGCGGCAGAACTTGTGTATATGACCAATGTGAGATATACTTAGGGTAGCAGTCCTGCTAATAATGACAACTGCTACCACAGCCAGGAGAGGTCATCTTGTCACCTGCACCTCAGTACCATCACACAAGGTGGCTCACACATTATGCTTGCACATGCCACTGTTCCACATATAATTCCACTGTCCACAACCTGCTATCAATGTATGCCTTTCAGGGCAGCAAGGTGTGTGGTACATGCTGTAGGTAGCATCCACCTGTGTGACCCAGGTAACCTATTGTGTGTCACGTCTACACATGCATGAATGTGTATATGTAACATATGTATGTCAGTACTTCATGTACATGTATGCATGTGTACCACACAGCACAGAGACAGATATATTATTTATAGGCTACATACATGATGTGCATATATACTAACAGATAAGATGTACCTGGCTGTAAACCTGTGTGTTTACAATAGGTGTCCATTACAATGTGTTCTGTACATGTAAGTGTTTGAGCATGCACATTGTGGCCTTCAGTGGTTAGAATCGGAGTGCATCCCAAACAGTACCCACTGCCACCTTGTGTAATTTGAGTCAGTGCATCCAACAAGCCCTTTGTTACTAAGTGTATGAGCATGCCCAGTATAACCTTGTGTAGTTGTAGTCATAGTGCATCCCAAACGGCCCTGTGCTACTAAGTGTATGATCATACCCACTGTAACCCTGTATAGTGACAGTAGTTGTCCATTCTGCAGGTGGCCATACTCCAGTTCAGGTTCCTGTTGTGCTACAACTATACCTCTCAGGCCTACCTGCGGATGATGTGTCTCATTTGAGCATACCAGTTGTAATGGACACCTACTTTAAACACACAGGTCTACAGCTATGTACTTCGTGACTGTCAGTCTCCCTGTTGTTGTCCTCAATTGTAGAAGGGCAGTCTGACTGCCTTGGAATGTGTAATCTCTGTGGCAAGTCTTGTAACTGCATAGTACTGTAATAGTAAACTTTAGTTAGGCAGGAGTTCTGATCCCCCCACTGGCAACTGTTTTTGTGTGTGTAACAGCAAATGCCTGAGTGTGTGTGTGTGTCTCAGCAAAAGCCTGAGTGTGTGTGTGTCAGCATATGGCTGAGTGTGGTTGTGTGTGTATTTGTGTCGGCATCCTGTCATAGCAGCTGGTTTTGCTGCATTCCAAAGCGATATCTCCTTTTGCACTAGCCTTTATCCTTGTCAACCTCTAAACCTCTCTCTTCCTCCCTCCCCACTGCAGGTAATCGGTCCTGTGATGTCACCAAGCTCAGACGTGGAATCAGTAAGTGTAATTGTATGTGTTCTGTGGCACATACCCCAACAGCATACCACTGTACTAGTTACCTTTACATAGGCAAGACGTGTATGCACAATACGGGCATGAGTGTGCATGTTTGTGTGTGTGACTACCCTGTAGCCAGGCATACACATGTGTAATGTCTTTTAGCACACCATGGTAGCCATCTGTGGTGACCGGTGTCTACAAAGTATTACATAGTTAAGAATGGTAAGGATTACACAGTCAAGCACGACTACAGTTGGGTATGTTATTTTCCTGTGCCACTGTCAAGCAGTGACACAGAAGTGGTCACCTGGGTGTAGGTCTATACCCATCATTCCCCCACCCTAACTCCACAATCCCCGGGGTAGATTACATTAGCCATCTTTCCCCACCCCAAAATCCACATACCCAACAACTATCCCTTCTCTGGTGAACTGCTTATGATTTATATGTTATAACACAGGAGATGCCTCTGTTTTGTGTACACGTCAGTTCCTCTGGAACCCTTCTGTGTCACAAAAGGTGTTCAGACATATTTATATATATATATATATATATATATATATATATTTGGCGGTGTCTTTTTATATGCATGTATATATGTGTGTGTACACATCCCGTAGGGGTGTGTGTGTGTGTGTGTGTGTGTGTGTGTGTGTGTGTGTGTGTGTGTGTGTATACATACATATATATATATATATATATATATATATATATATATATATACATATATGTATACACACATATATATATATATATATACATATATGTATACATATATATATATATATATATATATATATATATATACACATAGCTATGACAGTTGTACAGATGTAGACTTGTCTTTGTTGTTTCAGAGTACAGTACATTCAAGGGTACTGTACATTTGTGTTTTCATGATAGTAAGCAGCGGGTACACACAGGTAACATACATGTACAACCCGCAGTGCACTTGGAATGCCCTTCTTTGGCAATCCTGTTGATGTCACCCACCTAGGAATACACCTCTAGGACTCCTGTAACTCAGTATTCTCCGTAGCACGTGCTATAACTGCGTATTGCTGTAGTGTGATAAACTAGTTAGGCATGGGTTCTATTCCAAGAGAGACCAACTGTGGGTGTGTCTCTGTCTACCTGGGACAAGAACACTGCTTTTTAGAGTATGCATACTCTGTACAATCCACATGACCACCTTTGGCAATCCTGCTGATGTCACCCACTTAGGAATACACCTCTAGGACTGCTGTAACCCAGTATTTGCCCTAGTTCATGCTGTAACTGTGAATTGTTGAAGTGTGATACAATAGTTAGGTAGGGGTTTGATTCCAGGACATGGCAGGTGTGTGTGTATGTGTGGTTGACTGCCAGACCCTGTGGCTGTGAGTGTCTAACCACTGGACATGTTGGAGAGTGGATTTTGTAGTTTTCCTATATGGTGTCCGTCTTATGTCACAATGTCCACCTTACGAGGAGTACAGATGTCAGTCTGCCACGGGACTGTGTTGGCAAGCCATACCCCAACATCTGGCAAAAGGCCTGGTGAACAAAGTATGCAACCCTACTAGTAGTCGGAATACGTCCTGAACCCATGTGTCATACACAAACACACTTGCCTAGAATATCCCGCTAAGTTGCTAGTACCCTGCACATTGATGACAGATAGTAGGCATGGTGTGATTGCAGTGGGCTGCAGAGGACATGGCACCCTGTACAGCAGTACAATAGGCACATAATTGGGGACAATGCACCTTCACTATGTTCCCCACTGGATGCCTGCAACATATGTGGTGCTATCAAATGTGATCCACAGAGGCCATACAATGCCTTACACATGTGCCCTGCATGGACTGATGCTACTGACACCAGGGAATACCTGTATCATGCTATCAATGCAGGTGCAGGGTCAAACTGCTGACTATAAGCAGCTTCTGCCATACCAGGCCAGTATTGGCATATCGGGGGATAACAGTCTGTGTACACATGTGCAAGCCAAACCAGGTACACCTGTACATGTCATTGAACATTACTGTGGGCCATGCACATCCCAGGCAATGTCCATGTCAAGGACTATCAAACACAGACATGGCATGCATTGCAAAGCTATAGCCATACAAAATGGTAACCAGTATGGCAGGGCAGTTCATACAATACCCATCTGTGTGGGACATAGCAGACACTACACCCCTGTACCACAATGCACACCATTGTCGGGTGGCGTGATGCCAAGGATTACCCCTCACCCAGCCTTGTACAGCCATCTTGCACAGGCAAAAAAAGAAAAAAAACAAAAAGATTATCCTTGTTTCCCATCTTTCCTGACCTAGAGTAGTCCAAATACAGGCTTTGCTGTATTCTGGACTTTTGGAAAGTTCCTATGTTGCCCATTTCCTTTCTTGGATAAAGGGAGGCTTCTTTGTTCACCAGTGGCAGTGGGGAGCTTAGAGCAGCATATCTATACCTGGAGGAGTGTTCCCAGCACAAGAATCTGGTAGTCTATTGGCCGTTTTGGGCCAATTTTTAGATCTTTCAAGTCCCCCTGTATAAAACCCGCTTTAGCGTGGCTTTGCGCGATTTTGCGCATAGCGCAGCATTGGGTAGCGCTGTTTAATTGGGTTTAAACCATTCTCGGCTCCACAAACTCTGCTCTTCACTTTTTCCCTTAGAACTGATCTAGTTCTCATAATAAACACCCGATCCTACTCTAAAGCCTGGCACTTGCTCACTAAAGCATAATAAGTCAGCACTAAAAAATTAAAAGCACTACACCCTCACAAACTCTCCTTGAGTACCTTGTTCCCCATTGGCCCTTTTTGTCAATTATAAAGGAATTCCCAAAACTATTCTAGCATGTCCAAAGGTCAGTTGTCAATCTCCTCTCCGGTCCAGCTGGTGAGTCTGGGAATCTTGAGGCAATGTTACAACTGCCTCATGTACACAGACAACTCTCTCCTCCTCCCAACAAATTCCAACACATGTGAGAGATGCAACCATATAGCCAAACTGGAGGCTAAGCTTTCTCAACTCAGTACTGGCGTAAGCAGTCAGGAGGAGAAGGAAACCACACTCACTACAATTCCAGTCTCACACAGACCTACCACGACAGCAAACCAAACACATAAACACACAAAAACATACTCAGAGGCTCTAAATAAAAATCTGCCTAAGCAGCAGAGACCTCCAAACCAGACACCCAAGCAACCGCTACCCCAAAACAAAACACATGCAACACATAGCTCACGAAGCCAGTGTGCCGAACAGTCACAGCCCTTAAGGCTAAACAACACACCTGATACCCTTGTAATAGGTGACTCTATCGTCAGGCACACTGACGTCCCGCTCACCAGGCTGAACAAGGAGAAGGTCATGGTGAGCTGCCTGTCGGGTGCTAGGATCCGCCATGTAACACAATCACTGAGGCCACTCCAAGGCAAGTACAAATATGACTCAGTCATTGTCCATGCTGGTGTGAATGACCTGAGATGTACCTCCCTGGACTACATGAAAAGAGACATAGAGGAGCTCTCTGAGCATGTAGCCCAGGCCGGTATGACCCTGACCTTGAGTAGCATCTTACCCTCACCAAGAATGATGCCACAATATGAAGACAAGATGATCAATTTCAACAATTGGCTTAAGTATTGGTGTCATTCAAAGGGGATCCAATGTCTGTCAGCCAGGGATGACATGCTCGACAAGCCACGATGCTTCGCTAGGGATGGCTTGCACCTGTCACCCCTGGGCTTTCAGATATTGGCAAAGGCTCTTGCCATCCCCATAGTGCCATTTTTAGGCAATGCTCAAAAGACAAACCCACCTCCATAGGTATCACAAGGGATAAGAAACTAAGAGTAATGCTACTCAATGCCAGAAGTCTAAACCTCAAGATGCACGCACTCGAAACTCTCCTTAGCATGGAGAACATCGATATCTGTGCAGTAACAGAAACCTGATTCAAGGCTCCCAAGAGCACCCCAGCATTACCAGGTTATACCTCATACCATGCTTTTTGGCCCCAAAACTTGGACCAAACCACAAAAGGAGGGGGAGTATCAATATTCGTCAAAGATACCGACACCTCCAGGTTTGTGGCACAGGACGAAGCATCAGAGACTATCCATGTGCAACTAACAGTGGGTAAAACTGCCTTCCAGTTTATAGCATGCTACAGACCACTCTCCTAAACTCAGGAACCCCACTCGGCCTTCCTGAGAACACTGGAAAATATTAAGGTCTCTCCAAAGACCATTATATTGGGTGACTTCAACTACCCAAACATAGACTGGGAGCATTACTCTAGCTCCAACACCCTAGCCCAAAGGTTCCTAGAATTTATAAACTCAAATGCTATGGAACAACTTGTTACCACTCCCACAAGAGGGGAAAACATACTGGACCTGATCATCATCAACATGGGGACTCTATGCTCCAGACCAGAAGTGTATCCCTCACTGGTAAGATCAGACCATAAACTAATCTCACTGGATATTCACATCCCAACCCACCCCCTGCCCAGAAAACCACAGTGAAAAACTTCTCTAAAGCAAATTTCACACTCCTCAAAACCGAGGTGAAATCCTTCAAAGCCCCGGGGCCTGTGGAGAATACGACCCAGACCGCAGAATCCTTTATAAACCCATTCTATGAACACCTTCAGGAATGCATGGGTCATGCAATCCCAAATAAAACCAAGAATCAGTCCTCCAAAGGCAGGCGTCCTGTCTGCTGGACCCCAACCATAAACAAACTATACAATAGAAGGAGGAAGCTACTACATGATAAACCAAAATCCCAAAAAGGGAAGGCATCTCTGATCAGTATTTGCAAAAAACTACGGGCACTCATAAAATCGTCTAAGGCCAGCTTTGAGAGAAAAATTGCACAGGACACTAAGGATAATCACAAGGCTTTCTTTAGTTATGTTAGGAACCTGGGTGGGAATTCCCAGATATGCTCAGAATTAGTCCAAAATGACAAAAAATACACCGAACCCACAGACATTGCCAACATCCTAGCTGACAGGTTCAGCGCAAACCACCCCCCACCAAAAGGGCAAATATCTATCCCAGCAGAGTGCTGCCCCCCTGACATCTCAGATGCTCAGGTAAGAGCCACCCTCTCCAAAGCAAAAAACACAGCATCAATGGGACCAGACGGTGTCCCGGGCTGCATCCTACATGAACTCCAAGAAGAGCTAAACCCAAACATAAAACTACTGTTCAATCTCAGCCTTACTACAGGATATGTACCCAAAGAGTGGCGTACAGCAACAGTGGTCCCTCTCCACAAAGGTGGTGCCTCAACGGATCCTGGAAACTTTCGCCCCATAAGCCTGACTAGCTTGGTCTGCAAAGTTATGGAAAGGATCATCACAGACCTCATAAATAAAGATATTGGGGATGTACAGACACTGGATCCTACCCAGTTCGGCTTTAAGGGCAGATCCTGCCTCTTAAACCTGGTCGATTTCTTTGAAACAGTCACCAAGGCCATTGACGAGGGAAAGGTAGTCCACACAGCCTACCTGGACCTCGCAAAAGCCTTCGATACAATACCCCACTCGGGCATTATAGATAAGCTCACCAGCTTAAATATAAACCCCTATGTCACTAGATGGGTTGCAAACTGGCTCAAGGACAGAACCCACATGGTTAGAATTGCTGGAGCCATGTCAGACTCCAAACCAGTTACAAGTGGCGTCCCACAAGGCTCAGTCCTGGGACCTCTCTTGTTCGGTATATATTTGTCGGAGGTACAGGCCAACATGGAAGGACTGTGGCTGACCAAGTTCGCAGATGACTGCAAACTGGGTGCCATAATCGACTCTCCAGCAGACACAAGCATCCTCCAAAAGGGCCTCATAGAAACAGACAACTGGTGCCAGAGCCATGGCCTCAAGCTAAACGCCAAAAAGTGTATAGTCATCCCCTTGGCAAAAACAAAGTGCCCACAAATTACCACACAGGTGGTAATCCATTAAGTACGGAAGAAGTAATTAGGGACCTGGGGACCCAAGTTGATAGCAATCTCTCATTTGACAACCACGTGGCCAAAGTGGTTAGAAAAACATTTTATATAGCCCACCTAATCATGAAGGGATTCACATCTAGATCAGGGGCTCTTTACTCATCCCTCATCAGGCCCATAATTGAGTACAATGCTTCTTTTGGGATGTACCTTACCAGACACCTGCAGCAACTGGAAAGACCCCAAAAGTACCTCACTAAGAGGATCAAAGGGCTCAAACAGATGCCATATGCTGCCCAGTTAAAGAAACTCCAGCTCTACTCAGTGGCATACCGCCTGCTCAGAGGCAATCTGTGCCTGATGTATAAAGCCATGTCCAACCTGGAATTAATGGACATGCTGCACCTCAGAAAATCCAAATCCCATCGAGCTACACACTCGAGAGACTTGAACCTCAGCACTGAAATAAATAGGACATGCTGGAGGGACAGATTCATAACCCAGAGGCTCCCTTCACTCTGGAATAAAATCCCAGTCCAGGTTAGGTAGAGTCCCTCATTGACTCTCTTCAAGAGGAATCTTGATGAGTGGATGGGAGATCGTAGGTTTACCCCGGGTATCACTTCTGTGTCACTGTTAGACAGAGGCACAGTATACTAACCTCGAAAAAGGGCATAGCAAAATTAATTTAAAATGGGTGGTGAAAGCCAAACACACTCTGGCTAGGCTTATAAATGCCCTAGGGCAGATAGCCTATTATGAATCTATGAACCTATGAACAGCCAACCACTACACACCCATGAAGCAATGCACACATACATGTCAGTAATAGCACCTTGTGTCTGCGTGTGGGGTATGATGCTCCCAACCACAGTCACTCCCTGTATAACCCCCATTGGCATACCAACAGATGTCAAACACGTTCACATGCCCTAGCCCATACAACCTCCGGAAATCTCCTGTGGTGCATGTAGTACCTGTGCATTACTGCAGTGTGGCAAACTAAGTAGTTAGGGAGTGTATTTGTGGGCCTGGCAAAGAGTGTCAATTTGAGTCCATTAGAGAGTGTGATTGTGCTGACAATAACATCCGTTCATGTGGGCAACCATGTGCACTACACCTAATGTATGTCTACTACATCCAAGGGAGCCCGCAGGATTTTTTGCAGGGGGGAGTGCAAACTCAAGCCCCACCCACACAGCCCAACCCCTCTGCTGACCCCGCACGCATGGCCCCACCCCCACCCCCACCCATGCAGCCATTCCAGTGTCCCTCCCATTACTTGGCTATTTTCCCCATTTTTCATATACACTATTCAAATCTCTGTGTGCATACTGTTTTATGCCTTACTTCTACAATGATTACAGATATCTGGATTTCATTTACAACTTTTATTTAAAATTGTATAGCACAAACACTGATAGACATTTACTAAACCTAAACAAAGCAATAGTCTTACAATGAAAAGAGCCTTAGCATTAAAACTTCTCTACCTTTGAAACCGTCATTCAAAGAAAATGCATCTGGCCAGTGGCAGGGTAAGTTTACCTTTGGGCTGTTTTCAAATCATAGGCTCCTTGCACACATTTTTAGAACCATGCAAAAGTTATTTGATTCACTTTCCTGACTGCATTAGTTATACTATATAATAATTGAAGTATATTCCTTGTATAATACAGCACCACTTGTTAGAGTGTGTTTTAAATTTATAGTTCTGAACATTTTTCCTTTAAGCAAAGAAACAAGTCATATGACCCAATAATGACAGCCTGCCCAGTTCAGAACATTTCAACCGTAAAGGGCCACTCTACTCAAACTTCTGTCATACAGTCCACCAATATCAATCAATATGCAGAATCTTTGCAGAAGTAAAACTCATCTGAATAATTCCACATTAAAGAGATCTGAAACCAGTGAAGAGGTTGTTGCTAGAAAACAATTTTATATTTCAGTGTTTCATCTACAAATTCAATGCCTGCTGCCCTTGAAGAATAAATTGCCTACATTATATTATAAAAATGGTAAGCTGGTATATTGCAATAGGGAATGGGTGGCAAGCTGAAAAATAGTTATTGGGCATCTCATCCAAAGGAGGACATACACCCCCTTAAAATACAAATCTACATGTTGTGGGAGTAGAACCTACAGCCCTCTGTATCAAGATGCAAGTATGCTACCTGCTGTGCTGCTTTAAAAATTCTATACCACAATAGTGATACCATTTGCTAAACAAAACAGTTGCACATTTTAAGGCTTGGCATGAGCAGCAGTAAAACTCTCTTCCCTTGAAGCTCACAATTCCTTGAAAATGCACTTGAAAATAAATTCCACCTGCTAACTCTAGGCCATTTCATTCTCTCTAACACACTCTTCAACCCCTTAAGTGCAAGAAATCTGGACAAAGCCTAAAGTAAATAGGAGCAGATTATAAATATTGCTCTCATGAACTTAGAACATTGCTAGAATAACAGGATTTATGTTAATATGCATTTTTCTAAAGGATATGACATCTAAAACTCAAATGTCTGTCATTATTTAACAACTTAAATGCTTGTCCAGATTTTTTGTCAGCCACAATCCTCCTATGTTTGTCTGCACTTCTGAAAAATAGATGCCGAACAAGAGGGGGGCCCAGGACTGAGCCCTGTGGGACACCACTTGTGACCGGCTTGGAGTCTGACATGGCACCAGCAACTCTAACCCTGTGGGTTCTGTCCTTGAGCCAGTTTGCAACCCATCTTGTGACATATGGGTTTATATTTAATTTGGTGAGCTTTTCTATGATGCCCGAGTGGGGTATTGTGTCGAAAGCTTTAGCAAGGTCAAGGTAGGCTGTGTGAACTGCCTTACCCTCATCAATGGCCTTGGTGACTGTCTCAAAGAAGTCGACCAAGTTCAAGAGGCATGATCTGCCCTTTACAAAGCCGAATTGGGTAGGATCCAACGTCTGTACGTCCCCAATGTCTTTATTTATGAGTTCCATAATGATCCTCTCCATGCGACTGCCTATAAGGATTTACAGCTTTGTTTTTTATTTTTTTAAGATAGAGTTTATTTACACCAGTGTTCCACCATAAGGGTTTGATTTTAAGATTCTCTGAGTATTTGGTACAGGGCAGGCATTGCTTTCTCTAGACAACTATTTAGTTGAGAGCATAATTCAGAAGTAAAAGCTTTGGCTATATTTTTAGGGTCAGTCTGGGTAGGGAAATTATCTGGGTCACTAAGCAGCTGCACACATTTTGCTTTAGACAGGTCCCTGAAAAGTTGCCTATTTGCTTGGAGGGGCACCTACAGATCTTTTATGTGAAAATCTTGTGGACTGATATGACAGTGGAGAATAATACCTGTGAAAGAAAACATTTAGGATATTCTGTCCCCTAGTTGGGATGTTTATCATGTGTTCTAGGTAGTTTGCATTTGCGCAGTCAAGGAAGCACTGGACATGCTTTCCATTATATATTGAAAATGAGATAGTTTATTGTAGGTTAACTAATGTTACCTAGATAAATGTATCAAGGTTTACAAGAACAGCAGTTATAGCATTAAGGCAGATATTGTGGTCTTTGAGGACACGGAGGATGATATAAACAAAATCAACTACCACTTTGTAGCTAGCTATATACTGACCTGGATTGCCAAAATTTCAAAATTATTGTCACACGGTGTCTACCTTCATGGGAGGATTTCAAAGACTGACACACTCCCCCACAGCTACCTGCAAACCTGAATGCATAACCCAGGAAAAAGAGGGTGGTGTTTTCACTTTTCTGAAACCAAGTGTTTTACTACACATATGTGCGTATTTGAGATGCAGAAGTGACTCAATCTTAGTAATCATTTAGTTCACTTTCTGGGATTCAGAACAGCCACCTCAATGTGCTCAGTGAGTTAGAATTATGTAGATAAGAATGTTGAGTAGGCAAGATCTGCATAAAAAGGGCATTGTGGAAACAGCAAATGCTTTAGCCAGAATGGAAAAGCATTGGCAAGAGAGGTGCGGGACCATCTTTTGCAAAGCAGGAGTGTCTTTTGGTCATCCCATTCCAAAACAGACACATACCGGATCCCCCTAAAATTACATCAGCTACTAAGCCAAATTACTGAAGTCAATTGTCTTGCCCTTGAATTTTGGCATTACTCTGGGTGATGGCAAGTTACCAACCAAAACTTTTGTCTTTCCTGTCTCAAACACATACTTAAAGTCAACTACATCCTGCATTTCCACTAGGACAGAATGCCTAAAATAATCAAAAATAGAAACCAAAGATAAAGAAGTTTTAGGGGAAAATTGTTCAAGATTAGTCTAGAAAAAATACAAAATGGACTGCCTGCCCTTAGCAGCCAGGGAATGTTACTTAACAAACCAAATGATGTAAACCGATAAGTTTCTTTAGAACCCGTGTGACTACATTTTTTTCTGCTTGCCAAATGTAAGAACTTAATTACTTATTTCTCGGTCCTTCAACCACATGGAGATCAAACCATGTTCCACTGTTAAGTATAAACTTATGCAAAGCATCACGAATCACGGAAAAAGGGGAAAGTGTAATTACTTCTTCCTTGCCTTTCAGTAATAACCCAAAAAAATCTGAACTGCTACTGACATGCCCATCCCATGGCTATATTACTCCTCAGTGCATAAACTGACATTCTGAAAAAAGCTCAAGACCCTATAGACTTGTAACAGATTTATGATAATTTGATAAGTAATGTTTGCATCCACCACACCAGCTTGCTTATCACTTAGTTATTTGGTGACGTTAGCTACTCTGTAAAATGTTGTTTTATTTCTATATACCCCTTCAACCGAAAGCCATCATTCACAAAAATTGCATAATATACAAATGACTGCACTTTGTTCGCAGGTAAATTATTACAGTAATGGTCACAGCAACTTCACCATCGGACGAACATTTTGAGGAATACGGTTCAACCGTGTGCACTTTTGTACCACAATGCTCTTGTCAAGGAACACCTACAGTAGTCCTTTCTCAAGTATTTGATTACACTGCGTCAAATGGCTGACTTAAAAACATTAGCTACTCCAAGAAATTAGATAGGCAAAACAATCGCAAAGTTTGAACGCTACTTAAACGTTTTATGCACAAAGCAAATAATCGTATTGCAGAAAGACAGAAAGCAGCCACAACAGGAGAGTGTGTTCAGTGAGCCTCACGGTCTATCCTGAACTTATGGAAATGGATATAAAAGATAAACAGCGGTATATCTGCAAGCTGAATAAACAATTAACTCACTCCACAAAGCACAGTAGCATGGAAAAGTCTACTGGCGACTAAAGACTGCAAAATCACTCCAGAAAAGTACAGGTCTGACCCTCCACAGCAACGTGAAATTGAAGATTGTTGTATTTCAAATTGAGCACGAACGACAACGCGCACACAGATGTGATGCATTATGGGACCAGGACCAAGAACGCCAACGAATTTTTTTTTTTTTAAAGAAAATTAATCTCCTGGCCAGCCGGTTCCAGGGGGGTGCAAGTGCACCCCATTGCACCTGCCTGCGGGCACCCTTGACTACATCTCTGCTGCAGATGTCGCTCACCAACAAACATCCATGTTCTTACAGCACACCAACATGTCAGCTTTGTGGCACATGGAGTAACTGCATGCACTTGTAATAGTAATGACTAGTCAGTCAGGGGTTTGACTCCTGTACTGGTAGGTGTGTGACAGACGATGCTTAGGTTTTAGTCTCCAAGCACTTCTCTGATGTACTTTGCCTCTGTCTGTCCCTCCCACACACTCTCTGGTGGATGTAGAGGTGTACACCTGCTCAGCAGAAGCTTATGTATTGTAGGTGATGGTCATGATCAGGTGATGGCCTCTGCACCTATTGTAGTCCTCCTCTAGCTGACTGCATGTGGAACAGCTGTGATGATGTTCCCATAGCCATTCCCATGAAAAACACAGTACAATATCTAGGAACATCATGTTGGTGTTTGCCCATGACAGTCGCTGTGAGTGTTACCTGGATCTGGTGTTTGGAAATGGCATCACAGATGATATCTGGATGTTCCTCAAACAACATACACAGTGGGAAATAGCCTATAGACAGGAGGGTGATGTGCCAGACATGACTACAGCATGTAAGTGTAGCTATGCTTCATTGAGATTACTGCCTGTTTAACAAGTTGTGTGTGGTAATGGCTATTCTGCATGTTTTAAAACTGACAAGACAGTGCTCTGTTCATGAGGGACCCACATCTGTAGGGCCATCTGTGGACTGGGCAGTATGTGGAACCATTTGTCTCCTGTGTTCCTCACTGAACACACATCTGTGAACAGCAGGAGCATAGTGTGACGATTGCAGCCAGTACATGGTGACAGTGATGAGTTACTGCCATCACATCCCTGACTGAACATATGTCACATGAAACAGTGGTATGACAGACACTGCCTGGGATTCCCAGTGACATGCCAGTAATGGGCCACTGTTCATAGTTGCAGTCACAAGTCTTCTACACTTTGTACAGATGTCATGCAGTACATATGCATGTGATGTGCTCCCTCTGCAAATGTATACCATCTGTTGTGTTGGATTGATGGTCATATCTATGTATGCAGTTGTAAGTAATCCTGAATGCTGTTGACTATTACTAAGCCATATATGTGTTTAAACTGCAACACCATAGGCTGTATAGGTTTGGAGGTCCTGGCAGAACCTCCTGTCCCACTTCAGCTGGCCATGGCACCGGGCACCAGCACATCTGGGGCCCAGCCTTGAACCTCAACCTCTGTTGGCTCTGCACCACCTTCTGGTGGTACCGCCACTGATGATGGGGCTTGTCCCTCCTGGGAGCAGGTCCAGACAGGAACATGTCCGCTGTCGTACAGTCCCGGACATGGTGCGTAGGGGGCTCAATAAGGAGTTTTGAGGCGAGATACGCCAACTCAAGGGCAGAGTGTCACATTTACAGGGTGAGGCTGCCCCCCTAGACAGTCCCCAGCAGTGCCACCTTTGCAGCTGTTTTGGTGCAGTGGTGGCTGCCCATGGCTGGGGACCTCCATCCCACTGTTTCCATCTGGGGGCTCATGAGCTTGTGAATGCCGAACACACCTCCCCGTCCGAGGTGTATCCCCCACATGTGCCATATCCCGACCCGGTATGCTGTCTTGTTTGTCATCCTACCCTACCTATCCTCCACGGGCATACCTACTCTCCTTCCCCCACATCCCACTCTCACCCTACGGAAACATAAGGCCAATCGGTTCCTAGAACATTTGCCCCATACTTAGCTGTCCATTTCACACACATGTCCACTGGACACATGTAACCCTTTTAATATGCATCACAACATACTCCAGTTGTCCTCACCCCTATCTCTCAGGCACAATCCTAGTATGAACATGACTCCTAAATCTTCCAGGTACACGTGATGCGGACAACCACATTGTACACACAACACTACCGGTCCCTCTATGGTTACCCCATTTACCTTTAACATAATGATGATATCGCACACAGCACCTTGCAAGAGAACTGTTCTCACATAATGATTGGACAGGAACTGTTGTGTTACTGTATATAACATGCACAGAGTGATGTATACGGCCAATGTACAAATGTTTGCGTGTATGAATGGCACATGTCTGTCTGAGGGAGTCTTGATATTACATAGGACACCACTACGTAATACAGGCGTCACTGGTGTTTGCCTTTTTATTCGTTTGTAATGCTTTGTTGTCACATGGGAAGTTCCTGATATATCTCTATATATGTATGTATCTATATGCTGGACATAGACACTCACACATACATCTACATGATTGAATACATTTTCTATACTGTTGAATGACTGCGCTGGATGATATGTTTGTGATAAGGTCCGATGTCTGTATATCTGCCATGGTTTATTGGTAAATCACAATAGCTGTGTGTGCAGGGTCCTGGTTTCAAGCCTTGCAGAGGCTGTTTATTTTGTTGCAGGGAAGAACAAGGCCATTGGATACAGAGTGATTAAGGTACATTAAAGCAGTTGTGCGGGTGTATGTGGGTTTGTGTGGTGCTAAGCACTGCTAACCTCTGTCTACAGTTTCTTACACTCAGTTAGCCTCTACATTGCTTTACCAATGTAAGACTCGCATACTGGCGGCCAAACAGGCTTATATCCACTTGCTCCCGCACTTGCAAATGCACTGCATTTGGTGTTTGCATCTGACACTCACACCCCTGGGTGGGGATGAGGAATATGATATTACCTTGTGATGCCTATTACATCAGATTACATGCCTACAGTATCGGGCATGGCTGCCCATTAGGCAGGGGCATGCCGTTCAACTGTACGGAATCCGCGGCCTGTCCAGAGTTTGATTCATATTATTGGTGTGTTCCTCTTACAATCTGTACCCATCTGGCTAATACATGGGAACTGAGACTCTTCAATTCAAACAAGTAATTGGGTTTTGGAATCCACATCCTTCAGCCAAGTCATGCTACTGCATACCTAGTATTCTATCATCTTTCTAAGGTTGTCAGTGGAATATGTGCTTTCTGTCCCTATCAGACCTCTCATACGATTGGGGAAAAATACAAACTGAATCAGGGACACGGCATAACAACATCAGGGACACATTTAAATTATTGGTGCTATTAACTCAGAGCATATGAATTCATACACATTTTCTGAGGTAAATGATGTTTATGACTCTTAATTGTTGTAGTTATTCATTACGTGTAATTCACCACCTTTCCTCCAAATGTCACTAGCTTTAGGAGGGTTTAATTGGGACAGAGTTAGAAATTGAGTCGAAATCAGGGACGTCCCTGGAAATCGGGGACATTTCAAAGTTATAGTCCCTATTTGTTCCCCCAATGGTTTATGGCCTGTCCAGCGGATGTGCTCTTAGGGGTTGAGAGGTATGGGCAGCAGCTATGCCCATTTCAGAATATTACTTACATCCCCGGGGCAGTCCTAATATGACTGCACCAGCCAACATCTGCACGCCTAGGCCCATAATTGCATATCCATAGTTCCCCCACCTGCCATTCCTCTACAGCACTCATCCTTACTGTGGGTGCAGGTGGGGTATAAACACTCTCCCCATGTCAGGACACATGTCGTACGTTGTGTCAACCCATGGGTTATCAGGCTTGCACAACCTACTGGTCCATGTACATCTACAGCCTGGCCATGTACATCTACAGCTTGGTCTGATAAGTCATTACCGGGACTGCTTCCAATCATTCATTTTTGGTGTCCCACAAGGGACATCGGTGTCTATGTTTCAAGATTAGACCTTGCAGGTCTCTCCCACTGGTATTATCCTGCCGGTGGTCTGGGAAGCAGAGGTGTGTTTACTTTTATTGTGTGTCTGTATGTCTCACCGGCCTAGCTGGGGGGTTGATGCTATGTGTTACACATTTGTTTATTGGACCCCTCACCCCCATATGCATAGCCTGTAAACATATGTTACTCATAACTGCTTTATCATATCCTAGCTATATGTTGTCTCTTTTGGCTTTTCCCGGTTAGGGGTCACCACAGCGGAACTCCGGTCCGCTAATAATTGGCAGTTGATTTTTATGTACTGAGTTGCCAGCTCTGCTGCACAACCTTCAACGAAGGTACACCCATTCAGGCATGTCTCCACGCAGAAGATGCTCTAGCTGAGAATCAAACCGGACAGTGTCTTACTGTGAGGTGACAACGCTACAGCAGCACCACCACCGCAGTTTCATATCCTAGCTATATACATGTGTATATTTACAGTCACATAAATATATCTATTTACATTACTATATACAGATATATCTGTATATGTATGCATACATGTACATTTATATTTTGCTGTCTATATATATATATATATATATATATATATATATATATATATATATATATATATATATATACATACATATATCTAACGACATATGGGTCTATGGGTGTCTGCATATGTATATATTTATATGTGGGTATGTATCTGTATTCTGTCTCTGTATGTATACATTTGTACTACGGAGAGGGAGAGGCTTATCTCTATGTCGCTATGGGCAGATATACACACACATACCTCTACATATATACGTCTACATATGGTTATTCCATTCCTTGCCATATAGATTACACTTTGCTGTAGTGGGACTCATACTGGGTGTGACTGCTCATTCGGTGATGCCTCTGCCCAATGAACACATTCACTTACATCCCCAGGGTTGTCCATATAGGCCCACATCAGCCAACACCTGCACACCTAGAGCCATAAGTAGCTACCCATAGTTCCCCCACCATCGGCTTCTCAACAGCACCCATTCTTACTCTGGGTCCTAGTCTGTTCTGGGCACACCACTACACACTGCCCACTCTCCACTTCACGGGACCCATTTCATACACTTGTCTCGGCCCATGGGTCATCAGGGTGCCCCACCCTTGTATTCTGAGTCTGTATACACTGCGGCCAAAATGGCCGGTCTATCACCTTCTTTTGGTTTGGCAATTTTTGGGGTGTCCCGCAAGGGACGCTCCAGTCTGTGTTCCAAGATTAGAATTTATGGGTGCACTGTGTACCCCCCCCCCAGTTGTAACCTGCCTGTGGTCTGGGAGCAGTGGACTCCTTACATTGTTTGTACGTATGGTTCCGGTGTCTGGCTGGGGGTGGGGGGGGGGGTGGAAGGGCATGCTACGTGTTTTATGTTTCTTGCTTAGGCTCCTCACTTCCATTGGCATAGCCTGTGAACATATGTCATCCTTGTGCACTGTTTCCTATCATAGATATATATCTGTGTATATCTACACACACACACACACACACACACACACACACACATATATATATATATATATATATATATATATATATATATATATATATATAGATATATATAAATACATATGTATATATGTATGTATATCTGTGTATATCTACACACACACACACACACACACACACACATATATATATATATATATATATATATATATATATATATATATATATATATATATATATATATATATATATGTATATGTATATATATATATATATATATATATATATATATATATATATATATATATATATATATATATCTATATATATATATATATATATATATATATATATATATATACATATATATTTACATATAGGTATATGTCTGCAACTATATATATATATATATATATATATATATATATATATATATATATATGACTATACATATATGTATATTTATTTATATATATATATATATATATATATATATATATATATATATATGTGTGTGTGTGTGTGTGTGTGTGTCTGTAAAGCAAGACAAACCCCGCGCAAATGCATTTACACATGTGTACTGTTGTTTATATATGCTTGACCTGCTTAGTAGTGCCCTATTCATTACGACACTGACACTTCACTCCAGTTATCTTTTAATTGATATTTTTCAGGTTATACGGTGGACAGATGTCACAATATGTTCATGTACGGATTACCGATGGTAATCTGTATGTGATACAGTAGTATTCAGTACGGGAATGTCTGTTCATTAGGGGGTTGCTCTAACCAATGCACTATTGCTGTGCTGCTTCATTTGCATATATACCCATATACCCATGGCTTCTGGTTCCCCAAACACACACCCTAACACCTCCTAACACTGCTGTCATCCATTCTCCAGTCAGATTCGTGGTGTATCCACACCACTACATATTGGCCACTCCCTACTCCTATAGACCCATCTCATCGGTTGACTCACTCCACGTATCCTCAGAACTCCCAAACATTTAGTCCACAAGCATTGGTGATGTGAGCGACCAAAAGAATACTATTTGCAATTTTTGGGTTGTCCCACATGGGACACGCATGTGTTTATGGCAAGATTAGGCTCTATCCTTCATTACATCCTTACTCCCGTTAACATGACACTACAATTAATTACTATGTATGACTATGTAGTAACACACATGTTACACATGACAGCCTAATTATGTACGTGTTTGCCGTATTTCTTTTACAAATAGACCGATTTAGTATTTGGCGTTGCCATAGTGGGCAGATCACAGGAATGATTCCATGTGTGGGGAAGTCCTCACATTTGATTACTGTCAGCACAGCACTGACTTTGGACATTGTAGACACTTCTGTGTTTTAGCAGTTTCGTCCCGTCCCTGTTCTGCACAGCCTATTATTCTATCTCCTGTCATAGCTTGTAAGTGCACATTCATGTTATTTATGTCTGCAAATGGAATGCATGTGTTGCAGAGAATGTACTTCTACATATTGCTGTCTGCATGTGTGTATGCATAAATACCTATACCAAACTCGCTGACCTCCAAACGGCGGTCCAATTAGAACCGGGCCATCCAGCCCTGGCACACCTGGCTCCATAATTTCATACCCATAGTTCCTCCACCCCACTCATGTTCACAATATATGCATACCTTCCATTGTCCACTTGGTATCGCAGCCATGACACACCTCCACACATTGCCCTCTCCAGAGCATTAGGGGCCCTATACATATGTTGTCCCACCCCATGTATTCTCAGGCTCTCCCACCATTTAGTCTTTGAACATACATGCCCTTGCTTGTGTAAATGGCCTATATGATTTTTGGGTAGTCCCAGCAGGGACTACCCTCTGTGTGTAAAGTAGACTTAGCAAATCAACGATGTTACTCCCACTGGTAATATCCTGCCTGTGGTGTAAGTAGCAGTGCTTTGCTCACCCCTGCCCAGCTGGATATGACATACGCTGACAGAGCTATATAATACTGGGATTGCTGTTGATTCCCTTCTCATTCCTTTTGTATGCTTTATTGTTACGTTGTTCTTTCTTCATAGATATATATATATATATATATATATATATATATATATATATATATATATATATATATATATATATACATATATATATATATATATATATATATATATATATATATATATATATATATATATATATATATATATATATATATATATATATATATATATATATATATATATATATATATATATAATATATCTGTATATACCAGTATACATTTCCTATGATGGGCACTGCTTAGACCCGTGCATGTGCACTCCGACTTGCTTACTGGTATTTATATGTGTTTACTGCTGCTTATTTGTGCTTACACCTGTTTACTAGTACCTTATTCATTATGACAGTGCCACTTTGCTTGAATAATATTTAAGTTAAATATCTCATGCGATAATCTTATGTCGGTTTTATGGCAAAACAACATTCATTTCACACGGAAAATTATATGTGCTATTGTTGGGCTCGAACCGTGAATGCCTGTTTGTTAGGTGGATGCTCTGAACACTACACTATTGACACTTATTGATTCTGCATGTTTTTCTCTATTTAAATGAATATGATGTGTAAGCTATGCTCGGCAGAGGGCAGCGACGCACAGACATGCTGCGCTTTGCTTACACCTTCGATATTGCAGCAATTTGAATGTATAATAGGGACACAGGGACAGGGAATCTATTTCCGAAAGTTCTACGGACAGGGCTCAACATTCCACTAAGTGCTTGTGTGTTCACTACTACGAGTTTATTTCACTGTTCTTGGACACTCTTGTATGCTTAGCATAGATTTCAGTATCCACGGACACTGAATTACTGACACTATTAGGGGCGGGCTCTACTAGTAGGCATAGTGGGTTCTGCAAGTGTCAGGGCATGTTTACGCCTTCATAGAGCACTTGTACACGCCCCCTGCACTCACACACATTTCCTGTGCACGTCGAGTTTGCAGTGGCGCACCCTCATACACATTCATATGGTGCTGCTGTTCCATCTGTAGTGAGGACACTCGGCACAAGGCTAAAACCGTCCTTGCGCCAAGCTTCTTGAATCCTGGGGATTGTTTAATAGCAATTTAAATTACATTTATTGTCAGAGAGAGTAAAGTCTCCATAGTATTCAAATAACTTAATCTGTGGTTAAGTCATGACCCATTGTTAAAAACACACAGAGCAGAGCCATACATGTAGTAAATAATGTATAAACACTGAAAAAATCCAACTTCTGCAATAATTCCTATCAAAAGATGAAAATAAAACAGAGTAACAACAGTAAAGACAAGATCAATGAATTTCCAGTTCTGACAGCACAAAACAGTCCCTAGTGTCTAACAGGATACATACACACTGCACTTCTGAAAGAAATACTGAAAGTTTCCTTACTCCACAGACACAAGTTAAAATAATATATTTTTTCAATAAACATAAAACAGAAAGAAAATAATAAATTTAACAATAAAATGAGAGGAAGGGGGTCTCAAATTGGGGTTATATGAGGAGTAATCCAGAAAAAGCAGCAGTGAATCCTGGAAAAGTCACATTTTCTTTTTCAGATGGCAGAAAAAGACTGATCACTGCCTCGTCTGACCACAGCTGGAAGGCTAAAGTATTACCTTTCCTACTGTTCCTCTATTTGTGTCATCTATGGTATCACCAGTTTTCAACTCCATAGCTTTGTTCCTGATTTGACGGTCTTTCTTTCATGAATCAGTTCTACTATTAAAGAAGCATGAAGTTCTTTATATAATCTCTGACTGCCATTCTGCAATTTCCCCTAATGGCCCATTTATCTCCTCAACACTTCATTTACTGGCTGGTTTTGCTTATCCCACTGCAATAAAGGCTGTCTTACCTTGTATGGACTGAGGAAAATTTTCCGCACCTACTGAAAATGGGATCTTGAAAAAGGTAAGATGTTGTTTTATATTTTATTCTGTGCATTTTATATTGCTTTGTGACTGCATAAAGGGATTTTTGTTTTTCTCTAGTTTACCCTGAGAAATCTTGTTCATGGCCTTTGTGTAATACCTTGTTCCCGGAATTCCATAATAGATCCAGAAACAAACAAAACTGAGTCCAAACTGGCCGTAATCCTTTATTATAGAACGTGTAAGCACTTTCAGGTTAAAAAAAACCCTTCATCAGACAAACTTCACATAACCAAAGCATCCTTTAAATACTTAAACAATTTTGAAAGCAACCAGTCACTTCCTATACTTGACCCGCCTTTTCTTTAAGGCTGGTTTTAAAGGAACAGAACTGTTTAACCCAGGTGGGTTATCAGCAGCCAACTGTATGATCCATCTTAATTCTGCATACTCTGTATCATTAACAATGCCCCCCCCCTTTCATCTATGCAACATCGTCTTTTTCTTTTCCCAGTTAGGGGTCACCACAGTGGATCACCTGTCTGCTCATGATTGGCAGTGGAGTTTTACAGTGCCGAGTTGCCAGCCTGGCACCCAACCTTCCACAGAAGGCACACACACGCACACACTCATGCCTAGGGCCAATTTGGAGTATCCAATCCACCTACAGCATGCCTTTGGGATGTGGGAGGAAACTAGAACACTCAGAGAAAACCCATGCAACCACAGGGAGAACATGCAGACTCCGCACAAAAGGCACCACAGCTGAGGATTGAACCGGAGAACCTCTTCGTGTGAGGTGGCAATGCTAACCACTGCACCACTGTGGCCGCCCATGCAACATGCAAAACCATAAAAACAAAGGTATGATCTGGAAAGCTAGAAACATGTTGATATAATGCATTATGTTTATCTTTCTGTCTAGTAGATGACAAGTGGTGCAGTATTCTTGTTTTTATCTTACAATTAGTTTTTCCAACATAAAAAAACTCGAACATGACTTACAACGTGCTAAGTAAACCACATTCTCTGAATGGCAATCTGCATAAAACTCAAATGTGTATTTTTTGTTTGTAACAGGATGTATAAAATTATTTAAGCCATTCACATTTGAACATGCTTTACAATGCCAGCAGGGAAAAGTCCCTGTTCTCATGTGTGCAGAGGAAACACTGTTTGCTGCCTTATTATTTTTTAGCCCAGGTTTTATACATAACATATGTTTTATATTACTATTTTGTCTGAAAGTAAATCTAGGTTTCTCATCTAGAATATCCCTCAGGTAGTTATCACTTCTTAGTATCTTCCAGTTTTGCTTAATAACATCACATATCCCATACACATTATTGCTGTAACACAGCATTACCTTAGTTTTTTTATCATATTCATCAGATAGCTTAGACTTATCTTCCTGCTGTTTTTTTATCAGAGAACCATGGTCTAGCCCTATCTTCCCTGATAGACATTATGCTGTTCTTAGTTTTTTCTAAGTTTTCCTTTGTATATCCCTTTTCCTTAAGATGTTCATTTAACACATTAATTTCTTTATAAAACTCATTGCTGTCTGTGCACAGCCGAGAAACTCTATAGCATTGCCCTTGCATAATATTATGAAAAGTATGCCTAGGATGCATACTGCTTGCATTCAAATAATGATTTCTCCAACATTGTTTTCTATGCAGGGCAGTGCCTAGTTTGCCAGTTGCATTTATATTTAATGTCACATCTAAGAACGCAATGGTCTCACTGCTGTGTTTTACTGATAACCTAAGAAAATCAGTAGTTTTGTCCAGGTAATCAACAAAGTGCAACAGTTCATCACTGCCCTGTGTCCACAACAAATAAATATCATCAACAAATTTAGCATAAAAAAATCATTGAAGTCTTCCATTGATGTTCACATTTAAAAATATATTTGTCTTCCCAAAAAGCTAGCACTAGATTAGCATATGTATTGGCACAGGGTGTGCCCATGGCAACACCCTTTACCTGCCTATAATGTGTTCCATTACAAAGAAAGATGTTATTTTCTAACACCAATGCTACTGCTTCCAAAATTAAAGTGTTGGTATTCTCATCATATATATTAACTGTATGCAGTATCTCTTTCACTGCCTTTATCCCAAATTCATTTGTGATGACCATGAACAAGCTGTTAACATCCATGGTTACCATCAACACATTCTTCAGATCTTGGTTATGGGAAGCATCATACAATTTTCATAAAAATTGTACAGTGTCTTTCAAAATCCTAGGAAAATGCGCAAGCAGAATTTTCAACTTTAGTTCTATCCACATGGACAAATGTTCAGTAACCCATCCCCTTCCTGAAACTATGGGTCTCATCGGTGGGGGTAGGGTATTTTTATGCATTTTTGGTAGTGCTTTAAAGACAGGAACTGGATGTTCAATACTCAAAAATACATACAAATCATCATCTAGCAGTCCATTCATTCTCAAAGCCCTTAACTTCTTGGCAGCATTACATATATACTGCTTAACCATCAAACGTGAGATATTTCTGTAAGTATTGTTATTATTGGACTTCCATAATAAAACTGAGGATTTTCTCTCTCATAACAAATGTGTCAAACATCACAACTATCTGTCCAGGGCCCACATCAGCAGATCTTGGCCTCCTGCAAAAACATGATGTAGATGTTCAACATTAATCTTCTATTTAGGTGAACCAGTCCATTTGGACAAACACTGCTGAATAAACTGTATATGATCTTTCTCTTCTACCTACTCAAGGATGTTAGAGAAGAAGAGATTCTTAACCATATCCTCTAGCTTGTGCTTGGGCTTTCACTCAAAGTTGTCAGTTTTCATCTGTTTTTTAACAATACTCACATGGCCTCTCTTACATTTGTTTGTAGTGCTAAGTTATCAACTAAATGAGTCGATAATACTTTCGCAAGTTCCGACTCACTTGCAGCTAATGATCTACATTTTCCTCCAACCAGGTAGCCATAGCTAAAATCTAAAAAGAATGTGGAAGCCCATCTCACTGCATAACTTCATTCATCTCCTTTTTTAAGCTGGAAACATCTCCCCTGTTGTTCAGGCCCAATGACCTCCACATGACAGACACTAGATAGAAATTGTACACAATGCCTTTTCCTTCACTTACCCAAAATAAATATTCCAATTCCTATTTACTTGTACACATATTTAAAGAGAACATACACTTTGCATTAATATATACTAATATTAGTGGAACACTTGTTGTGGTGTCTTATTAATGGCTCATCATTGCCTGCTGTCCTGTTTCAACAACATTTTCATTGCACACATTTCCCCAAATTTTCACTAAGAGGACAGAGAAGGGAAATGAGTATATATGGAAGGACCACCTTTATATAAGGGAACTACATTGATTATTTAGTTGAATAAGTGTAAAAGTATATATAAGCTCATCAGAAAATACTGAAATTTGTTAACTGGTTTAGAACTCGGATCTTAAGGATCATTTTCAGGTACAGTTTAGAAGACTGCAGAGGCTGAAGAAAAATGCTTAACCATGGTACTACATAAGTATGGAAACTCAGAAGTAATATGCACAGCTTAAACTGTCTACAATTAGAGAACATTGCAACTGCAATACATACTGCGTAAACAGTCACAGAAGAACTATAAGGCTTATATACAATTATTACACTTGATAGTAATAAAGGGGAAGAAAATGATCATGTAAGAGGGATTAGGGAGGAAGAGAGAAGCTTGTAGTATGTAAAAGGATTGTACAGTCTGGTAGTTCATGTATAGACAAAGACAAGCAATAACAGCAGCTACATATATATATATATATATATATATATATATATATATATATATATATATATATATATATATATATAAATGTGGCTCATTGCCACTCTGTGGACTGGTAACTTGTGTCCAAATGTGGACTGGTCACTTGGATGTTTGGTCAATTGTGTGAGTATGTATGGGTGGTGTAGAAAACAGGGATTTTGATGGTAGAAGCTAAGTGTTGTGTATTTGATTCTAATGCCAAAAGTTTCAGATATACCAAAAGTTTTGGAATTAGAAGCCTCAGGTGTTTGCAGGTTACATTTTATGTAAGGACTACCTTAGAGCACAGATTTAATGATTTACATGTGGAGTGTTTTTTTTTTTTTGTGTGTGTGTGTGTGTGTGTGTGTGTGTGTGTGTGTGTGTGTGTGTGTGTGTGTGTGTGTGTGTGTGTGCGTGTGTGTGTGGCAAACCGTCTTCTTTAGTGCCAGAGTTACAGAAAGATATGGTCCTTTTTAAGTGTATGAGCAAAAGCACTTCCTCGTTAATATAATTTTTTGATTGGAAAGATGTGTTAGCTCTTCCACTCCTTCCTGCAGGCCCAAGATGTCAATGTTATTCTGTCTGCTTATGTTTTCCTGGTCCTTAGCCTTTTCATGCAGGTGCTGGGTAAAGTCTCCAAACTATGCTATATCATACTCTGCCACTGATAACTACAGGGAAAGCGATATTTTCTGAATATCCAGAAGGGAGGTACAGTCAGCCATAACTCCAGCTGCACATTTTATTTCCTGAACCTGGAACTGTAGCTAATATGAACATAAGCTAACAGGCATCCCATGTCTGAGAATTGTAGCAGTTACCACTTGGCCTCCTGCATTGCTATTGGGACAAATTCTATATGCTCTCCTTAACTCAGGATAGTGTTGTCTGCAGTCCACAACTTGGTGTTTAAATATAGCCAATAAAAACTGAAGCAGTCACTATCTCTAGCTGAAGGACCCTTATGTAGATGTTAAATAAAGGAACAGCCTCTGCTGCCTCTGTGGCACAGAAGGATAAAGCCCTGACTGAAACCCAAATAACCCAAGATTGCTTAGCAGCTCAGCAAGCTGAAAGAGCCCAGGGGGGGTAGGTGACAGAAAAACAACTTGCATCAGCTTGCTCACCTAGGTGTGAGAGTTGTGGTGGATCTTCCTACTGTGCTGACCAGGAGCTCCAGGGAGTGTCTTAGGCTGTTCTGCTGAGAAGAGGCCTCAGGGAAAGGCATGTGGGTTTGTCTGGCCAAGTTGGAGTAGAAGCCTTTGCAAAAGTGTCTGGAAGTTGTCAACTTCTTAATAGGGATGCACTGTAGGTTGTCCAATAGTCCTCTGAAGCACTTCATTTATTTATTTATTTATTTTAAGAAGAAGGAAAAATGTTTGCATATGAGCTATATATGCCTTTACACTCTTCCGTATAAAACAGCTAAATTAGTCTGTTACAAAGCATCTCCCAGTAATGCAATAGTGATGGAAAACTGCATTAAATGAGAAAAAAGCCAACAGTTTAAACAGGAATTGTGCATTTGACATGTTTCTTTACATATAATTCTATATGCTTTGATATGATTGTCACTTTTTCTCTTTGATACAAGTCTGACAATAAAACCTAGATCAACTTGACCTACATAAGTAAGCAGAAAGACAGTTAATGATACTACTTACGTTTACAAAGGTCACCTAAATCAGTCCATGACCTATTCTGTCTGCAGATTATCCTGTTGTCTGTTTCTGTTGCCACATAACCTTTGCGGCACTGATAGGTCAGGACTGTACCTATAGGAAACTCATTCTTCTCAGTTTCCACCAGTTGTGCACTTACAAATTTTGGGGGTGCATCACATTCAACTGGAAGAAAGAAAATATTTATTAGCAATGCCACAGAGACCTAACAAAGAAAGATAAAGCATAGCATAAGAGTATTTAACCTGGTATGTTTCATCTTCTGTTTCCAAAAAACATTCATCTTGAATATTCTAATTAGCAAATCATACCACATCATACCACCACATAAAGCTATAAAAGCACTGTGTGTGTCTGTGTGTGTGTGTGTGAGTATTTAGCTTTATGCACACTGTCACAATGAACAATAGTATGTCTTTTAAAAAGTGTTTCATAACTTGAAAACATTAAATCATACTTAGCAAACAAAAGCTAGAGTACATAAATTTAGGCTTAAAGAATGTTGTCTCATAACCATGGGTAAATATTTTGCAGTGTCAAATATTTTTTTCTGTTACTGTACTACACTCCTTGCACTATATCACTTCGACATCAGACTACTAAACTGTTATGTCACACTAAAACCTGTGCAGCTCTTCATGTCAGTGGTAGCTGCTTAGCAGAATAAGTCAATTTTTTTCAAGTTTACAAGCAATCCAGAAACAGTGGACATCTTTCAGGAAGTGGCATAATTTTTCAACAGGGTAATGCGTGACCCATCTTTTGGTCATTGGTTATGCAATGGCAGTGATGCTTGCACATTTCTGCATATCGAGAATCTGTCTTTCTCCCCAAAGTGCAGTTATCTCATAGATATGAAACGTAAGGTGTACAAAGGTAATGCGAACCTTGCCCTGCCCCAGGTAAAATGTTTTTTTTTATTTAAACTTGCTCAATAATTGCCACTTCCATTGTTTTTCTAACCCACTGAATGGCACTTACTGAACAAAGTGTGATGAAGTTTTTTTTTTTTTTTATTTTGATTTACTTTCCTGTAGTTGACTTGTATCCATTCTCTAACTGTTATAAATGCCAGGTTTTTTCTTGGAAAACACAGAAGAGTCTTCCTGATATGGATTGCTCTGTGACAACCACAAATGCATTCAATATGCAGGAGGTGAGTGTGTTGGAGGGAGGAGGGCAAAAGGAGTGTAGGCTAAATTAACTTGCATATTTTGGAAGTGATGCTGTACCAAGTGCTATGAAGTAAATGGTGGACAAACAACAAGAACCTTATTTCAGCTAAATTAAGCAATAATGTTGGAGGTACAACAAAAAATGTGTAACACATTTTGTCCTCCTTTCACAAATATAACTATGTATGTTAGTGCAATATTTCGCATGTGACAGCAGTAACTACATAAAGGACTGGAAAAAGAGATTAAGAACTGCGTTGACTGATGTAAATACCTACACAGCATCTTAAGAAGCACTCCTATCCTTATAAATCACAGAGGAAGAAGCAAAACAATGACTGATACAAAGCAGCCACTTAACATAAGGCTTTATATCAGACTAGGCTGTTAGTGATCTCAGTCCAAGTATCCAGGCTGGAGAAGTGGGCAACAAGGATGAGAACAGAGATGATGACCAGTTTCATCATGATCTACTTTATGTAGAAGGAAAGGGCTGTTACTGTTGATTCCAGAAATGAGACAAGGAACCAACCTGGAGTTCTCCTGTAACTGAGTCATACAAATGGATCAGGTTTGAATTAATAATACTCCTTCTAGTTATGAACACAGTCATGTTGTTAAATAAGGGCTTGGATTTCTGCCCTGTAAAGGGAATCTGCATTTTGAAATTATATTTGATTTATGTCAATTTACCAGAAAATGAAATAATTATTGAATAATATTAACTAAGAAACTGAATTCCACAGATGAAGATGCCTCCACCTTTATTCCTGTTTATAAAGACAATATGTTACTGTTTGAACAAGTAAGTGAGAAAGATTAAGAAGCATATGCTAGTCTACCATGGGAATTTGTAATAACGTAATGATGCAGGAACACACACTCATTAACAATGCACAGACAATATTCCAATACAGCAATTAAAAAGGCAGATAAATGTATAGCAACAATAATTCTAGACAAACAAGCCTATAGGAGCAATATTTTTGAATTATAATCTTAATAGACCAGCCTGTTTCAAGGTAACATCAAATCCTTTGTCACTATATAAGAATATAAGAACACTAATGCAGTTTCATATGACGTATTCATAGAAGGATTACTACCACTCTGAGTATATTTTTATTCCACTTTCCCAGGTTTCACAGATATACACACAACCCCAATGCTTACAATAACATCAGAATACAGTTTTTTGGCAAATTCCATCTCAATAATGTTGAATACAATGTTAAAATTTTATTTAAGTATTGAGTTTCCAATTTAAAAGCTACACAGCATTTCACAGAAGCTTTGGATGAGATGAGTATCAGAACAGAGATATCTTGCTGAAAGCCAATATATTATCACTTTATATTAATATTATAAATCATTTAAATTTATTAAAGTTAGAGAAGAGGCATTTTCAGTACATTGTTTGGAGCAATAGAGCTCTTTACTAATCTGAACTTCACTGAATTAGTACCAGAATGCAACATTTTCATTTAGTGTCATGATGCAGAGAAATAAAGCCCTTACTATGCTCCAGATTACTCATATTCCACTAGCAATACAGGAGTTGGGGATGGCTGGACAGGCGGAGGATGTGAATAAGCATCTGAGACCACCTTTCCCATCCTGAGGGGAGGAAGCCTGCCTATGCTCATGGCAATAGTAGCATTAAGAGCCTAATGAGCTTCATGCTGCAAGCTGTAAACAACTTGGCTGTAAAACTACACATGCACCTCCTACAGACAGCAACTGCAAAACTCACAAGGTGGGGTGGGTAGGAGTTTACATCACACTCCCTGACACCAGCATGATGCACCAGTGTTATCAATCTCCTCACCAACCTCTGAAGTGGGACAGGCTTATTCCAGAGGAGGCTAAGGTAGGTCTGATAGACCCAGTGAATGAGGAAAGCAGCTGTTGGCAGTTACTGGTCAGCAGCAGGGAGTAGACAGAAAGAAAGAAAAACAGAACACAGTATTTTTGAGTTTTAGGGTATAAACTGCAAACAAGTTAAATAAACTGACATGGCAGCCAGTTTAGCTCCCATATCAATTTTGTCCTTTATGCTGGCAAAATGATGTCATAGTCAAATAAGAGTTAAACAGAAATGTTGCAGTCAGTAAAGGTTTTACAGATGATGAATGCTTTGTGCAACAGTGAGCTCAATGCTCACTATGCCCTTTAGGAGATCTTATGAATAGTAATGGATGGTGCTTGGTTTCCTTATTTAAGTTCTTAAGCTGTGTACCAGTGTTAAGGACATATGGTCATCTAAAACTATTGACTTCAAAGTTTTTCGATCAAACACTTTGTCATCAGCTCATGAATCTATTTCTCCTAAAAGATTCCATGCTCTTACTAAAAGATTCTATGTTCTTACCATCTCTAACATGAAGAGGTAATTTATTCAGAAATATCACCAATCTTTGAGGTAAGTAAGAGTGAAATAACTGAGTCCTCACATATCTAAATCATGCTTCACAGCCTGACGTCTCCATGTTAAATTACAGTTGCAGATTTTTATGCCCAAGACAGCTTCTAAACTAGGGTAATGAAAGACTTTGTAAGTAAATATTAACTTACCATGGATGTGACAGTAATGAATAGTAAATAAATTGAGGTACTTGCATCTACTATTGTTGCTGTAGTCTTTGGGAAGTAATATCCTCTTGATGAGTTTTCTTTGTACTCTCTCAAGAAAAGTCCACCGATCAGCAACAAATATTACTGTATCCTAAAATTGGCCTAATATGTGTTTTATGTAGGAATTTAAGACATATGTCATTTCTTCTGCTAAGAATTGTAAACATGTATCCCATTTCGTGCGTAGCTTTATTACTTATCAGCTCAGCAAATGTATCAAAGGAAAGATTAGCATTCAATGTTATTTCCAGGTCTTTACATTGGATTACCTACTGTAGTGTATGTTCTAGTAGCTACATAGGTGAATAAACTGCATTTCCAAAATACATTACATTACATTTGTCATAACTAAAATGTATCCTTATACTGTGTGCCCAATCACAAGTCTGGCTAAACTGGATTTAAAGAAAACATCATCCACCACTTCTAGAAAAGGTGGGATGGCTAGGGGTCTATGCTGGGGCAGGTCCAGAAATTCTCTAAGATGTTTCTTTGACTGTGGGTAGTCCTGAGATTCCCATTGAAAATGCTCACTGAGGGAGTGAATGGTTTCCCCGAAGGAGAGGTCCTCTGGACGGGAGGCAGAGGGGATGGATTCCTCTGCATCTGAATCCTCATAAACAGTTAAGGGCTGTTGTTCCTCTTCAATGGCAGAATAATCAGATTCCTCAGACTCCTGGTCTGTCATAATTTCTGGAGAAGGAGCCCTTTTCCTTTTTGGAGTGGGGGCTTATGTACCTCAGATAAGGGAGATGAGATCCTTCTCCATTTTAAGTATTTGAGCTTGGGATGGGGGAGCAGTAGCAAGATGGTGGCTAGAAGCAGATTTCCTAGGAGTGGCTTGGCTTTGAGACGTAAGAGAATATGTCAGTCTCAGAGGAATGGTAGTCGGAAGAGAAGATGTCGTTTTTTGTCTAGAATCAGTAGTGCAAATGGCCTCCTTGGAAGCCGGTGCTTGTACCATGGCTCTGGACTCAACCGAAGGAGAGACAGCCAAAGGCTCAGAAGATAAAGTGGTTTTCTGCAGCATAATGGACTCCGAAAGGGTCTCAGCAGAGGCCTATGTAGAAAGCGAGTCGGGCATCAGGGGCTGCGAAAGCACCTCACTCTATTCCAGAGAACTGATGACACAATATTTGCGTTTTGCTTACAAGTATTCTATGTCTGAGATTAATTTTCTTGATGTTAAAGTTATTAGGGAATATACAGGTGAGATTTATACTAAATTATATAGGAAGGAATGTTATGTTAATCATCTCTTGCACAGAGAAAGTTCACACCCTCCATATATATTTAAGAATGTCGTACGTAATCAAATTTATAGGGCCTCAAGATTGAATGTAAGGGATGTTGACTTTACACAGCAAGTTGATGTAGCTATAGATCATTTACAGGAAAGGGGCTATAATAAACAAGTGATTTTACCTAATGTTTCAGCAGTTGTAGAGAAAAGATGTGCACATGCTTTACCATATTTTTCTGCAAGGGATGGAGTTATGAATAGTTTTAAAAGTAAAAATAATAATAAGAGTTTGAATAGTACCAAACTTAAAGTCCCTTTATGTTATACTTTGGATGTGGATAAGTATATGAAAATAATAAGAAAGCATTGGAATATTCTTACCACGGATGCTGATGTGGCTAATTTTATTGATTCTGAGCCCAAATTTATGTTTAGAAATAGTAGGTCCCTAAGGAGGAGACTGTGCTACCCTAAGGATGGCAGCTGAGTATGGAGGGTGTGGGCACTATATCGTGTGGCAAATGTAGATGTTGCCAGTTTTTGGATACCAGAGGTAGTTTTTATCATCCAGACCAAAAGAAGACTTATACATTTAATATCTCAGCCACTTGTATGACTGAACATGTTATATATTCTGCCTACTGCATACAATGTAGTAAATTCTATATTGGCAAGACGGATAGGCCCTTTAAAGATCGTATTAGGGAACATATTTATTACATCAGTAAGTTAAATTGTGTCAATGCCTTAGACAAGCATGTTAACAGCACTGATTCTACACATCATTTTAAGATTTTAGTTATAGGAAGAATTTCTGAAAATGTTAGAATCTATGATATACGGTTAAGAACAGAAGAGTTAGAGTCTACATGGATAGTTAGGATGAGAGCTGATGCAGGTAGTGGACTAAATGAATGTGTACCACTTAGACCTAAATTAAAGTCCAGACCCCTTAGACGGTAGTCCTATTTAAGTGAGTTCATGAGATGATAGTGCTTATTACGTTTATGGATGTATTTTATATATATGTTTTATGTAATAATGTATTTCATTTTTTAATGAGTTTTTTTCTTTAAATCTATTAATTGGAGTTGTCATGTGATTTCATTCATTGTTTTAAAAAGGGTGTGTTTCTGAAGTGTACTCTCATTACACCTGATGAAGCAACTTTGTGAAGGCGCTTGTGTTTGTTCTGTGCACTAGTAAAGTTTCTATACTGGAAGCAGCAGCAGCCATGGTTGTGTCCTTATTGGTTTTTGTTCTTATACAGCTTTATTCTTTGGACACATTTATTGGGTTGTTGGTGGTACTACTTCTGCAGTTGTTTCATGTAAATTGCAAATTTCTTTTGTTTTTTTCCTATGCAGTTTATGAAGATCTAAATTCCACCATGGAGAAAATGTATTTCATGTGAATTATGCTTATAATTCCTATGGATTCAAGGTTATTAAGTAAATAATTTAAATTGTTGTAGCTAAAATTTACTTTGTGATTCAATAAACAGGATTACCAATATGTTAAACAGTATCAGTATTTTTAAAGTCATCTAATTGATTCTTTCATAATTATATTTTTTCTGAACTCTTACAGCAGGAGTCTGCATTTTTTACTGAAACTTAAGTGAGTGTTGATATGAAAGGTGTTCCCCAATTATTATGTCGTCAATAATACCAGGGTTATCGGTCAGAAGCAGATCAAGAATATTAGTCTCTCTGGTACCTTCAGTGACAAGTTTGGTCAGTGCTCACTGTAAGATGATACTGACAAACTCTCTTTCATAAGTAGTTTTTGTAGAAAGATTTCTCCAGGAAATACCAGAGTAACTGAAGTTGCTCATTATGTTAATATTGTGATTTAAACAGGTGAGGTAATATCACTGTTTAAGTGCATAGACACTGACATTGCAGTAACAAAGAACAATTCTAAATGGCTTAACAGCTAAAAAATGATTAAAAATGTAAGCAATTATACATTCTCATTAGCTGAATTCACAAGTGAAGATGGGATACTGTTATGAATCCATAATGTTACTCCCCACCCCTAGGGTTTTCTCTCAGACATTCATATTTTGTGCAATTTGAATTCTGTAGTGATGTCATGCTCCAGGACTCCACAATTGCTATTACTGTATAGTTGTGTTCAATAACCATGCTGACCAATTCATCAAATGTCCAGTGCACTGCAATAAAAACATTTCAAAATTTTGTCAGATCCTCTGTGTGCTGGGTTGCTAGAGGTTGATGTTTTAGATGTCTAAAAAAGTTTTCAGGTATTCATTAATTTTCTCTGTAACAAAACATTCCCATATTGACTAAGATGAAGTTCACCTTTGGAAAACATGATTATTATATCTATAGTCTTCCCAAAAGTTGGTAAGTTCGATGTTGCATATTGCACAAAGTCGACTTAGCCAACTATTGAAATGTGGGGTTTGGTAAATACGTAGTCATTTTTGTGTGGATATGGTATTATTTCACTTAGTATAAGGTTAATAGAAACTTCCTAAAGCATTTCAATTAGTTCCAAACTGGCATTCTTCATATGGTTATTTAGTGTTAACAACAGGTTATTGGTTCCTGCATGGTTTACGATCAAATTGCAAAACATCTTTTCTTGAAGCAGTTTTAGTAACATATATTTTACACCTGAAAGCTTTAGACAAGCTAGAGCACTCACAGTAATATAGTACTTGTTTAAACCAAAAAAAACAAACAAACAAAAGAAAGCCTCCAGGTGAACAGTCTGCCTGCTAAAAATGGCCCATACTCAGTATAATATAAAAATTTAAATTTATTAAGCACTTTTGTCCTTTTCACATACGGACTTCTTGTTTAAACCATTTATGTTTGGGATTGCAG